>NC_080421.1:104762639-104865139 GCF_029873635.1 Malania oleifera
GCAAATAGAAGACAATTGCCCAAGTATTTGGCGAATGGGAGAAATCCTATGAACGTTGCTGAAGTGGATGGAAGGGATGTGCGTGTACAATCCTGAGACTATAGTCAGATGGAGGTGGACTCTTGTTCCAGGTAACGAGAACACAGCAACCTTCGTATTCATATTTTGGTCATTTGCAGCATTTATTCAGGGTTTTCGTCACTGCCCTCTCGTCATATGTGTGGACGGGACACACTTGTACTGTAAGTACAAGGGCAAACTCCTAATTGCGATGTGCTCGGATGCAAATAGGCAAATATTTTCCCTTGCATTCGCTATTGTGCAAGAGGAAAGCCTGGACACATGGAATTGGTTTCTGTGTTGTCTTCGTTCCATTATCGACAGGGATGACATTTGCCTTATATCAGATTGGCATCCAGGAATTCTCATTACAATGCAGTGCAATCTTGATTGGCAACCGCCATGTGCCCACCACGGATTCTGCCTTTGACACGTGGTGAGCAACTTTAATACGAAAGTACGGAATGTCAATCTTAAGAGAATGGCTGAGCGAGCAGGAAGGGAGCATCAGGTGAAAAAATTTGACATGTGGATTGAGAGGATATTCGATGAGGGTGGGGAGCCAGCAAAGTCATTTTTCGATTAAATCCCTCCTCATATATGGACTCAGTGCCACAACGGTGGAAAAAGGTATGGGAACATGACCACTAACCTTGTCGAATGTTTCAACATCGTCTTGAAAGGTGCTCGTAGCCTTCCCATAACGGCCTTTGTGCAACTAACATTTTATCGCGTTGCACATTATTTCAATAGCCAACGGGAGGCTGCTCTTAACGCAATATCTAGAGAAAATGTTGTCACTCCACATATATTGCTAGAGATGAAAAGAAGGAAGTTGAAGGCGACCGGACATCGAGTAATGACTTTTAACCGGTCGAGGGGTAGTTTTAGCATCACAATTGCACAGTTGGGGCCATATAAAGGGAATAACGTCCAAACTTTGAGCATCTAGAGATGCGAATGCTCGTGCAAGAAGTGGCAAGCTTTACACTTTCCTTGCTTCCACCTTCTCGTCACCTATGCGGAGACACGGCTAAACGCAAACCAATATGTTGAGCCATGTCTGAGCATTACCGAGCACTATGCGACATATGCTGTGAATTTTCATCCGATTATGCATGAAGCATATTGGCCAGCATCCTTGTTGCCGAATTTGTAGGCAAATCCTGCATATGCTTGACATAAAGGTCGGCCTAGGAGATCACGTATACACAAAGAGATGGACGCATAGGAAGGTAGGAAGAATATCACGTGCGACATATGTCGTCAAGAAGGATATAACCACACGAGGTGTCTAAGAAGGACACAACCCAGGGATGCAGCTGGACCTTCGCACTGACCTATCACTTATAGGTAAATGTAGAGTCCTATTATTACCTTTAATTGCCATAAAAAGGGCGAAGGAATGATTCAGGGTGTTGCCAAATGTCCACAGTTCATGCCTTGCTGCATCCCACATATTGACCCCATCTAGAAAAAAAATAAAGATTCTCAACGTTCCAAAGAGCCCTTGTGATTAAGGCTATGTTCATCCTGGCAGTACGAAAATGTATAAGGATTTGCGGGAGTATTTCTAGTGAAGTGGCATGAAGAGGGAAATAACAGAATTTGTACAATAGTGTTTGACATGCCAATAGGTTAAAGCTGAGCATCAAAGGTCGGCTGGTAAGTTGCAGCCACTTTTCATTCTTGAATGGAAGTGGGACTACGTATCCATGGATTTTGTTACTGGGCTACCGCTGGCACCGTATGGTCAGAATGCCATTTGGGTGATTGTTGATAGACTAACAAAGACGGCTCATTTTCTGGCCGTTAGAGTTGGCTACCCTATGAACAGACTAGCAGAGATTTACATAAAGGAGATTGTTCGACCCCATGGAGTGCCGGTATCCATAGTTTCGGACCGTGATCCACGTTTTACATCGCGGTTCTGGAGAAGCTTGTAGGAGGCATTGGGGACTCAGTTAGCATTCAACACCGCTTTCCAACCTTAGACAGACGGTCATACAGAGAGAATGATTCAGGTACTTGAGGATATGTTGCGAGCGTGGGTATTGGATTTTGGGGGTAGCTGGACTTAGTATATGCCATTGGTGGAATTTGCCTACAACAATAGCTACTAGGCTAGCATAGGCATGGCTCCTTATGAAGTACTTTATGGTAGGAGACGTCGTTTTCCTCTATACTAGAGTGAGCTAGGTGGGAGGTGAGTTTTGGGGCTAGAGATAGTCCAGCAGGCGTACGATAAAGTTTGACTCATTCAAGATAGAATCAGTACAGCACATAGTCGGTAGAAAAGTTATGCGGATACTGTCGTCGGGAACTAGAATTTGAAGTGGGTGATCATGTATTTCTGAGAATAGCACCATTGAAGGGGATCATGAGGTTTGAGAAGAAGGTTAAGTTGAGCCCTAGGTTCATTGACCCATTTGAGATACTCGAGAGGATTGGGTCAATGGCTTATCGACTATCTTTACCACCATCTTTATTCAGGATTCATGACGTGTTTCATGTTTTTATGTTAAGAAAATATGTCCCAGATCCTTCCCATATTATTAGCTACGCAGAATTAGAGCTCAGTGATGTTCTGGCATACGAAGAAGCTCCAATACGGGTCTTAGACAGAAAAGAGCAGGTATTGAGTAGCAAAAGAATACCGTTAGTGCAAGTCTTGTGAATGAATCACGCAGTAGAAGAAGTCTCATGGGAGCTTGAAGATGAGATCAGATAGAAATATCCCCACTTATTTAGTGAACACAGTGGTGATGTATAGATTACGGTAATAGTAATTTTATTTTTTTTAGCATAGTGTAATTTTAATATAGTTTATAGGATAGGTAATATTTTAGTTTTGGGGGAATTTACTTTTATAATTGTAATCTCCCAGAAATACCTATGTAACCACGGTATTCCTCCACCATAAGTGAGGGCAGGTAATAAAATAAGTAGACCATTTTGCCTTCAAAGGATGATGAGTTATGTGAATAGTAAATTTCGAGGACGAAATTTTATAAGGAGGGGAGAATGTAACGACCCGAAGAATAATGGTATTTAAATGATAAAGAGGGAGGAAAATAGAAGCAGTAGCAGAAGGAGGCAGTCGACTTCGTCGACGAATGCCTTGCGTTCTTTGACAACGTTGCACTTTGGATGTAATAACCTAAGGAATTTACCCATGGCCTCGTCAACGAACACAGAGGATTCGTTGACGAGGGTACTAGAGGGTCTCGTCGATGAGGTCATGTTTCGTTGATGAGAAGATACCGAGAGGTGTTCCAAGCTCTGAATTTGGTCGACGAGAAGATGGCGTTCATTGACGAACCTTCTTCTTGGCCTCGTTGACGAGATGACGTGGCTCTTCGACGAAGCCCACAGTATAAATAGTGCTAAACTCCATTTTTACGTTGAAATTTCATTTGAAATCTCTCTTTCTTCTCCCCTACGGCTCCTTCTCTCTCTCTCTCTCTCTCTCTCTCCTCGATTTTGGCCCCGTCATTTGCCAGATCAATGATATGAGGCCACCACGACGCTCCTGGGGAAGTTCTCCCTATGTCTATCAGAGCCGATCGTCGATGTGACGAAGTTGGATTTCATTCCCAATTCAGGGTAAGGCGTTTTGTTGAAATTTGGATTTCCAATAGTTGTAGGAAATGCAGGAGACGTAAAAATAATAATATTTTGTTCCGGGATATATGGTTTTCAGGGTGTTGAGTGGGTAGGCCTGCGGGTGTAGGACCCAATACAGTAGGGGGTTTTAGCTAGAATCAGGTAAGGGAAATATGCTATGCTAGACAAACCTGCTTTGATTCAGTATAAATTATATGTTTTTTAGAAAAATTATTTAGGTTATTTATGCAGTTTCATAGCCTGATAATATTAATGTTTAATTGTGTGGCATGAGTTTATTATTCCTAGTACACAGTTTCCATAATTTTCAGAATATGATGATTTTCAGTATATGTACAGAAACATGAAATTTATAGTATTTTTAAAAATATGATGTTGTACCTATTTCAAAACCATAACGTTCAATTTATACAACTAATCAGAAAATTCAATTATGTAGTTATGCAGACATTTCAGATATCCAATTATTACAGCTTGTTCAGCTCATAATATATAATGTTATGGTTATTTTAGTTATTGCAAAATCATGGTAAAAGCAATATTTTAGAAATATCAGTTATTTATATATAGTATCAGACCCTGATGGACCATATTCAGCAACAAAGCACAGTACCATAGCTATATCCAGTTCAGAGTGCAACCCCTATTTAGATAATATGTGGTATTCAAAAGTCGATCGTGCCTATGTTGTGGACAGGCTACCCATTAGATATGGGTTGAGGGGGCCGATCTGACTGTCGGAGTTCAGTTGACTTACCCTGATCAGCCAGCCAGGTTAGGTTTCGCCTTCGGGCCACACAATGAGGGGTTAATTCATGATTTTAGTTATCCATCCAGGGAACTTTTCTCAGTTTTCTTATATATGTATGATTGGATTTTTCAGAAAATTAGTCCTACTTAGTTACTTGGAAGTATTATGAGCAGATTATTCAGAAAAACCAGATTATGTTAAACAATATAGGTGTATGGTATACTGTAATAGACATGTGAGTTTTCTTTAGATTTTATTAATTATGGTATTTTCCTAAATAAGAATTTCTAAGCTTGGGACTCACTTGCTACACCCTAGTAATAGCACGTTTACTCTTACTGAGCGTCGCCTCATCCCATCTAACTTATGTTTTTCAGGTGATCCAGTGAGGCGAGGAGATCAGGATTGTAGATAGAGAGGTTTCAGTGCTGCTTATTGAAAGAGTGAGTATTTTTGGGAAGGTTTTCTTTGTATAGTTCTAGTCTCAAATGAGGGATTTTGGAAGACAACTTTATATGTATATTTTGGGAATGTTTTAGCACTCTGGTATTGTATGAAATTGTGTTATTTATGCATATGGTTGTGATTATATGATTTCAGCTTCTTACTCCTTAGGTTGATTGTTAGATTATGAATGGAAAATATAGCAGGTTGTTACACACGCACTAAAACACACACATAAAAAACTTGCGGTTTGTCATTATCAAAATCAGGGATAGGACTCAAAAGCCAACAGAATTTATAGTGACGGTGTTAAGGTTGTAGTGACGGTTATAATCCATCACTAATACTCTATTATAAGTGAAGTTTTTAAAATTCTCCACTAATAATTATTAGTAACCGCAGTTATGGCAATTATTTCAAAACCGTCACTGACTCACTCGAAAAATGAGTAGCTCGAAAGCTATCCCAAGTATAGGAGTTACGTCGTGTAATATTAAGCCCAAGGGCTAGATCATCTCCTCAGGGAATGCGTTTTAATCTCAATTTCACGTTCTCCCAATCGAAAAATATAAAAGATGAACTCCAGTTCAGATTCGGAAGGAAATTTTTTAGAATTTTGAGACTCTAAACAAAAATTAAATTAAAGTCAATAAAACTTAGAATGCTTCAATTTAAAGTAGACGGATTCTCGCTTTTGATGGAAACTCAACTACTAAGGAGCATCAAAACACGCGCAGCTCTGATAAAAATGGGGTAACATGATCATTGGAAGTAAAGCACATGTGGAAACACAAAAAAAATTCAACACAGATGAAAAGACTAAAACGGTGAATACAAACCAAAACTTGAAACATAAGGTTGAACTATCAATTGCTTATTAAATGAGAATAAAACACAATAGGAACTAAATAAAGAACTAAGGGTAAGGATAAATAAATAAAAGTAGTTAAAGTAAAGGTCAATGCCAATATTAATAATAACAGAATTAAAAGTAAAACATAATTATAATAAATTATGTAAACTCCACTAAAACAATTAAATAAAAACACCCATTCAAAAAACAAGTTCAAAATTCTAAGAACAACTCTCTCGAAAACAAAAGAGAGAAAAGAAATATTTTGTTGCAATGTTAAGCAAACAAAGAAAGAAAATAAAAGAATAATAAGAGAGAGAGTAAGGAGAAGAGAGCGAGAGAGATCTACAAGAAGGAGAAAAGGAGCGGTTTTGAAAGCTTGCATGGGAGAGGATGGCCTAGAGGTTGTGCTGTTGTGTCGGGGAATGCTATTCAGAGTGTGGTGCTTTATTGTGGCAAAGTAGGGAAAGTAGGGGAAATTCTGGGAGCAGCCTTGCTGGTTTAGGGGGTGGATGGTGGGAGAGGATGAGAGAAGTGAAGCTGGAACAGGGATGTGTTGTGTGGAGGGGGTATTGGGTGGAAGAGATTTGATGGTTGCGGGTGGACATGGATGGCGTTGATGTAACTCTGGTGTGGCTTGGGTTTGTGTGGGACAGCGAAGAGGAGTGCGGTTTTTCGGGTTGCAAAGGGCTAAGGGAGGATAGGGAACTGAAAGGAAAAGAGAACAAAGGGAAGGAGGAAGAAGGAGATTAATAGAGGAAGGGGATCTGAGTGAGAGATAAAGAGGAAGAGCTAGGGAAGAAGGAGGAGCAAGGGAAGAGAGGTTAAGAGAAGAGAAAAAGAGACAAGAAGTAAAAACAGAGCAAGAGGTTCAGCTGGGGGCAGCACCCAATAGGGGAAAAGAAGGAGAATGGGAAATTTAAATAAAGGAGAGGGGAGGCTTGCCCTAACCCATGACCCGGATGGCTCAACCTGACCCAATTGGAGCTGACCCGGCAACTTGACGCAACCCGAATTGTTATATTTCTTTTTCATTTTTTTCATTCTCTGTTCATCAGAAATTTGACTCTTCTAGAGCCCGTTTCTCACAAAACTCAAAACACAAAAGTTGTATATAATCCTTTCCTATTTCTCCAAAAATTTGAATCGTCTCGATCAGAGTTCGAACGGAAAAGTTATGCACAAAATAGGAACAGGTGTCTGTTTTGGTTTTCGAGATTTTTCCTGCAACAAAAAATTACCAAAACTTCATAAATAATGCAATAAAGTTTAAGAATGATGATTTTGGAACTTCATTAAAATATTGAATAAATTTAGATATTTAATTAAAAATATAAGCCATGAAGACCGGGTTAAAACGTCCAATTATGCAGTTTCGGCGCGTAATCAGTCATTAATACTATTAGTAACAGTTTTGTAATTATTAGTGACAGTTTTTATCCTTCACTAATAACCTTATTTTTTTGTATTGATGTATGATGTCATACTAACATCACCTTGCCATGTGCCACAACCCAGGATTTTAAAAAAAAAAGGAAAAAAAGGTTTCAAGTTAATTTTGGCCATCCAAAATGCACCACATATCATCCATCAATGGTGACATGACTCACAAATGAGGTTCTTAGATCTGTGTTTGTTCTGCATGGTTAGATTTTGGTCACATAAGCAATCTTCATGGGAGTAGATTTACCAAGGAGGTGCCACATGGTGCCATATTTAGAACCCAGATGATATCATGTTGACATCACCCTTTTATGTATCGACTTTCAGTTAGTTCCCCCTTCCCCCATTGATTGAGTTAACCGTTTTGACTTGGTCATTTGGTTCGTTGACTGGTTTGACCTAGTCTTTTGGTTATTTGACTTATTCAATAAGTTGGATCAGTTTGACCTAGTTAAATTTTTTGGAAAATATGCTGAATAAAGACCCTTTCTTGTTAAAACGAGAAAGTCGATATGCACACGTATTGTCTGGTATTTTGACGAGTATTAATTCATTTGAGGTTGACTTTCATACAGGTATGAAGACTGATTTATTGTGACGGCTCAAATTTGAGACCCGCTAGTTCAATTTATAGACCTGCACCCACTAGACGAAGTTCCTCCAGAGCCTACGCCAGACAACTGTGATGTTTTTCTTTCCCTTTTTTTCATTTTATTTTACCTTATTTTATTTTGAATTAATTTTCAAGTACACTTTCTTGTAGTCCAGTTTTCATTTTCCATTACTTCTCCACCCAGGTACGCCCTACTTCTCTTGTGCACAATTTTTCTATTTCCCTTATGCGTTCACATGAGGACAATGTTCCACTTTAGTTGGAGGGTGAGCATTTGCATGTGACACTGTGCACATATACTTTCTAGGTTTTGTATATTAATTTGAGAAAAAAAAAATATTCAAAAAAGAAAAGAAAGAAATTAAGAGTAGTGAGGAATTACACGATTATACCATGATTAACACTGACTCATACCCTTCACATACTTGCATATAACCTAAGAATTACACACTTGAATCGTTTATGCATAGTTTCTATTTATATGATTTTGTAACTCTACGAAGAATTGATTGGTAGTACACTCATGCTAATCTAGCTATATAATCTCTTGAATTTACACGACATCTCATGAGGTTGAATAGATATATTCACGTGATTCATTGCACTTAGGATTCCTTGTGAGCACTGAGAGAACACTCATGACGACTATGACACCTTGTGAGATATCCTTGAGCTATTTATCGTCCCTTTGAGTGTTAACATTAGATTAGAGTTCACGGAACTCAGTTTTCTTTTCTTCTAGATGATTCCTGGTACACTAGTCTCTGTTTTTGATTTGCTAGCCTATAGGTGACATCTAGTGGGGAGATAGAAACCTAGGTCTTGTAGTCTACTCAAGATGTGAAGGCTGAGCCACCCCTAGAAATAGACTAAGTTCATGGACCACTGTTCGAACTTAATTCCCTTTGATGGTATGAAGACAACAAAAGAAGTGTAATGTTTATTCTAATTAATCAAGAAAAGACAGAAATTGAAGAATAAGCAGAAGAAAGAATAAGAAATAGAAATGCACATGAAATGAAATGCTAATGCTTGCTTCACACAAATACCACAAAAAGTCAAAGACATGACACATGTTTTCCACGTATGAAGATTCTTCAATCGGTTAATGCTTCAGATGTATTCACGACAAGTTTGTAAATAAGTTGATCTAAGGTGGTCTCGATTGGATATGGCGAGTAGGTGAGAAGATTTTAGGGTGAAGGACTCGACACCTCATAGATAGGCTAGATCCTTCTCAGACTAGTCAACTTCATATACTTAGCGTTTGTTCCTTTCAATATGTGGGATGTATGATCGCGATACTCCTCCTCACATACGATGAGTGAACCCATCCCTCTTAAGTGTCTGTGAGGGTATACCAGTTAAGCCGAGTCAAAATGACCATTCTGTAGGTGTCTACTGGTATCCTAGATCTAATGAGTATCACATATCACACACACCTCGAGATTTTACCGATTTATAATTGAACTTATATGACTGCATTAACTCTGAATTGTATTGCTAGTTAATTTTATGTGAGTATATTGTTCTTAATTGCTATATAAATGATGAAACTTGCATGAGTGACGTGCTTCAGAGTTGTGTGCATTGAATATGAATGAGCCTGCGTGAAATTCAATTATATTCTTGTATGTGAAATGGTATGATTGTGAGTGCATGAGCATTAATTTCATATTTACTGGAGTTAGTAATTGTGGATACCACCCTGAAATTCATTCATGTTATTTGTTAGAGACTAACAAAGCGTTAGTTGGGGGGTATAATTACGCGCTTAAACTGCGTAATTAGGCATTTTAATCCAGGAATTAGGGTTTATATTTTTAATTAAATACCTAATTACTTTCAATATTTTAACAAGGTGTCTTATTTATAATATTTGGGCTTTATTGAGTAATTTATGAATTTTTGGCATTTTTTTATCGCTAGAAAATTTTCAGGACCTAAAACCAGTATCAGTTCGTAATTCACACATAACTTTTTCGTCTGAGTTTTGATCAAGATGATTCAAAATTTTGGAGAAAGATGAGAAGATTATATACAATGTTCATGTTTTGAGTTTCGATAGAAACGGGCTCCAGGAGAGTCAAAAAGGGGCTCGTTCGCCAAGAGAAAAAAATAAAGAAAAGAAAGAAGAATGAAAAAAAAAATAAAAAAGAATAATACACAATAGCTGATGTGATGCGGCCATATAGGTCGGGTCGAGTCCTCCATCGCCAGGGCTTGCGTAGGGCAGCCCCCCTCCTTCTCTATTTATATTTTCTCTTCTCTTCTTCAAAGAGGCAAGCCCCTCCTTTTCTCTTTCCTTCTCCTCCCTCTTTTCCCTGCTCTTTCTCTCCCTATCTCTCGGCCCTCTCTCTTTCTCAGTCCCTTCTCTCTCGTACCTTTTTCTTCCCTATCTCCTTCTCTTACTCTCCCTCTCATTCCTCTCTTCTTCCCTTCTCTTCATTCTTCCTTCTTCCCTTCTTCGTAGCTGTTTTTTTTTTTCCCCTGCCTTGCTGCAACTCCAAACACTCCAACCTTCCAGTGGAGACCTCCTTCTGCACCACCGAAAGTTGCTATTCCTCCAACCACCTCTATCCAGTTGCCAAAATCATGTTCTGTTGGCGACTGTTGCACTTCGGCCACCATCTGCTGCTGTCCAGAACGCACCAGACAACCTCCAGCCATATCGTGAGAGTCGTCTACAGCAACGCACCTACTGGTGACTGCTACTAGCTTTAGCTAGCCGAGACCACCCGAGGTCACCATTCCAGGGCTGCTCCACTATTTCATTCTAGTTCCTACAACCAACCACTGTCTCGGTCAGCCACCAACAACCACCCGAGATCTCTCAGAGACCTGCTCTCCTCTGCTACCAGCAACAAACACTCGAACACTGCAGACCCGAGGACTCCTTCTTTCTTTCTCTCTCTCTCTCTCTCTCTCTCTCTCTCTCTCTCTCTCTCTCTCTCTCTTTTCCTTTCTTCTTTTGTTCTTTAGTTTTTTTTCTTTATTTCTTTCTTGCATTTAAATATTGATTAAGTACTGTTAATTTGGAGTTGAATCTTAATTAAAGTTTTGAATTTTAAATTTCTTTTGGGTTATTATTATTAGATTCAATTTATGTTTTTTTTATGTCATTATTAGAAGTAATTTTGGTTGGATTAACTTTCGTCATTAAGGTTTGGTTAAATTTCTTAAGATTAAAAAAAAGAAAAGAAAAAAATATAATTTCTTTAGGACTTAAAGTCGTTGTCTTACTTATACTTTAACTTTTGTTGGGTTTTGATTATTTTAATCTCAGTTTAATTGAAATTTGAATTTTTATCCTGTTCTCATTCACAGTTTAACTATTAAAGGGTTAATTTTGGTTCGAGTTATTGATTGCATTAGAAATTAATTTTTATTTGCAATTGTGTTCGATTGAGTAAGTTGCATTTTTGAATTGCGTAGTAGAGTTTTGATCTTTGAGCTTGTGTTTGAAATTTAAAACATAGGATTTCTATTTCTTAGTGTTAGTTTAGTGCGTTGTAGACACCCTATTTTTACCCATGCCCAATATATTTATTACTATTGTTATTATTATTATATTATTATTAGTAGTATTTTTATTATTTCATTTGTCCTTATTATTATTTTTATTATTAGTATTATTTTGTTATTATTATTTTCCTATATTATTAGTACTTTACTTGTATTTTTATTATCATTATTATTTTTTTATTTATTATTTTTATTTATTATTACTAGTACGTTTATTTTTACTTTACTATAATTACTTTTATTTTTCATTTATTTTATTATTTTTGATATATTATTTATTTATTACTATTATTATTATTATTATTTATTATTATTACTACTATTGTTTTTATTATTTTTGGTAATGTTGTCATTATTATTATTATTATTATTTATTACTTTTAATAATCGTATTTTATTTTTATTAACATTATTGTTATTATTATTATTATTATTTTATCTTCATTTTTATTTTTATTTTTATTTTTTTTACTATAATTATTTATTATTTACTAGTAGTAGTATTATTATTATTATTATTATTATTTATTACTATTACCTTATTGATGCTATTACTATAATTATTATTACTATTATTATTATTTCTATATTTATTATTACCATAAGCATAAAAGTAAAAAAAATAAAAAAGAAAAAAGAAAATCAAAAGAAGGAAAGTTGTTTAGGGTTTGGGATATATTTTTTTTATATAATAGGGGGGCGCTGAGCACAGCGGAGGGGGGAGGCCAAAAGGAAAAACAAACCAAAAAAAAAAAACCTCACTTTCTTCTCTCTCTCTCTCGCACACCCAGCCCCCGGCCATCCATCCTCTTCTCAATCTCTCCCTTTGTTTCTGAATCCACACAGCACACTGCCAGCCCCCTGCACCCACCAGCACCGCCACGCTCCGGCAGAGCCTCACGGCTCTCTGCAACTCCACAGCAGCCGCGAGCCACCATCCAGCCGAGCCCAGCAAGCACGTCGTTGGCGGACCTCCACAGACCACCAGCAGACCCGCACCACTGGAAGATCCAGTCTGCAACCACTCCCACCAACGACAGCCAGCCCACCACCCTCGGCGCCGGCCACATCAGGGAGTATCAGCGTCGTACTGTGTCCGTTCGTCCTCTCCGGCGTCCATCCTTCATGCTTCTCAGCCACAAGCTCTTGCCCCGACGAGGTCCCCTCGCACCAGCCCCGACAGTTACCTGTTTCAGCTGCAGAGGCCGTCCAAAGCACCCGGCAAACCCCCCCTCTGTAAGTTCCTCCTGTTTCTGCCACACACACACTCACGCACACATAGCACACATAAATATACATATGTACTACTGTTAGTGTCAACATGTATATATATATATTTTCTTTTATATTATGCATATATATACATTTACATATACATATATATATATATATATTACTGTTAGTGTTAATAGGTATAAGTATATATCCCCTTCCATATTGATCATATTAAATATTTTTATTTTCTGTATATTATTATTAGCAATATTATGGTATTATTTGTGTGTTGCTATGATATTATTATTTAACAATATTATTATCATGTTAGTATTAATATTATATCGTTGTGTGTAGCATTATTATTATACTTATATTGCATGGTAGTTTTTTTTTTTTAATAATTATTATTTTTTGTTATGAATTACCCTTATTATTGTTATATTGTAGATAATATATATATATATATATATATATATATATATATATATATACCCATGTCCATATTTTTAATTGTTTTCATATTTAATAACCATGTCAATATTTTTTTTTTATTGTAGATATTAATTGATTTGTTCCAATTGTCATAGGTTTTCCTTTATTTGCAGTGGTAAGTAGTCTATTGCCTTGTATCTAAATTGTATGTATATTAATGTATTATTTGTTATATGTACGTAAAATTTTAATAGTGTTTATGGTTTCATTTTGTTGTGGTGATATTTGTTTAGATTTTTTTTATTTGTTACATGTTCATGGTTATTTGTCTGGGGCATTTTTAATATTATGGTATATTTCATCATATATATATTTTTTTCGTATATTTATTCAGGATGTCCATATTTATAAATACTAATTTGTTTATCTTCATTATTGTAGGATTTTTCTTTTTATTGCCAAGGTAAGATTTCAATTGTAATATTTAAATGTAATAATTTATGTTGTCATCTTTTTTTAGTGCGTAATATTTAAGCTGTACGTATTCTTAGGTTTCGGGTTCTTTATCTTGTTGTGGTTTTTATGTGTAAGATTTTTTCTTATATATATATATATATATATATATATATTATTTTATTCATGCATATGTTGTAGGTTAACTTTATAGTAGATTATTAGTATTTTAGAATTTTGGGTCGTGTTGTATATCATGTTAGGAGTTTTAGTAGATTAGTTGTAGTGGTATTTTAAAACTATAGTTATATGTGCATGCTAGAATGTAAGTAATACTAGGTATTTAACAATTTAGGATTTATAAGTAACATCATGCATCCAATTTAGTATTTTAGGTAACTTTTAATATAGCATATTGAGTAATACTATATATTTATTATTATTATGATACTTTAAGCATGTTAATATATAAGGTATTATTTATTATGGTAAGTTTAATACTTTAAGTAATATAGTATATTTGGTGTTTTGGTATCATGCTATTATATGGTATGTTTAGCATATATAGTATTATAGTAATCTATTACGTATTATATTATTTGTGGATATTTATTATTATTATTGTAATTATGTGTATTATGGTATGTTTAAGTATTTTTGTTTATAACGTATATGTGGTATTTTAATATTATGATATGCTCATTATCTTAGTCTATATTATATGTTTATATTCTACTATTATTGGTATGTTAGATATTTTAGCTTCTATTATATATGTTGATTAGTACGTATTGTGGTATCCTAATACTCTAGTTTATTACTATTTTATTTATTTATTTATTATGTTTAAATTATTATATCCATTATTAAAACCTCCCATACTATTATTTTCCTATAAATATTTTACTTACAATTTTAACATTTGGGAGCGTATTTTATAAAGTATTTTTGATTTTTAATCCCTATGATTTAATTGCAAGGGGTATTAGCCTTTGGGCATCACGTACCCTAAGCTCTGAGGGAATATATGTATATATTTATTTATTTTCCTATGTATTTATAAATTCATAAAAAGGAGTAATGTAAAGATTTATTAGATTGACTTAGGGATAATTTTAAATTAATTAGGTACCGTTCTTAAGAACGGGCGCGTAGGGGGTGCTCATACCTTCCCCTCGCGTAACCGAACTCCCGACCCCAACTCTGGTATTGTAGACCGATTCTACCCATAACGGGGTAGTAATCATGTGTTCTAACCGCACTAAAGGTTAGTGGCGACTACGACATTCCATGTTTTTCCATGAAAATATGAAGTTGATTTTAATTTCGCCGCCCGGGGCACATGCGCTCCCGGGATGCCGCGACATGCGTGTTAGGATTTAGATTTTAAATTGCACATTACTTTAATTCGTCAATAGAAATCTTAAACAATCTTGGAAAAAAAACCCGAATATGAACTGTGTTCAGTAAATTTTTAATTTCGATTGGAAGAACGTAAAATTTAAAATTAAACCGCATTCCCTGAGGAGTTGATCTAACCTTTGAGTTGAATATTACACGACAAAACTCCTATACTTGAGATAGCTTTCGAACTGCTCATTTTTCCAGTGAGTCAAAGCTCTCATGAGGCTTTTTCCATGGTATGATTTCTCCACAAGATTTTTACTAACTGAATTTTCTTACTGCGCAATTCTTGCTCCTTCCTATCTAAAATCTGTACTAGAACTTCCTCATATGCTAGAGCATCACTGAATTCTAATTCTACATAATCAATGACATGGGAAGGATCTGAGATGTATTTCCTTAACATAGAAATATGAAAAACGTAATGTATTATGAACAAAACTGGTGGTAAAGCTAGCCGATAGGCAACAAACACAACCTTATCAAGTATCTCAAACGAGCCAATAAACCTAGGGCTCAACTTCCTTTTTCTCCCAAACCTCATGACTTCCTTCAATGGTGCTATTTTCAAAAACACATGGTCACCCACTTTAAATTCCAATTCCCAGCGGCGCGTATCTACGTAGCTTTTCTACCGAATTTGAGCTGCACTAATTCAATCTCAAATAAGTTAGACTTTATCATATGCTTGTTGCACTATTTTTGGCCCCAAAACTCGCCTCTCACCTAACTCATCCTAGTATAGAGAAGAATGACACCTCATACCATAAAGCACCTCGTAAGGTACCATATCGATGCTGGCCTTATACGCAAATTCAACTAGTGGCAAATAGTGGGTCCAGCTGCCCCCAAAAGCCAATACGCATGCTCACAGCATATCCTCAAGTACTTGAATTGTCCTTTCTGTCTGACCATCTATCTGAGGATGAAAAGCGGCGTTGAATGCTAACTAAGGCCCCAAAGCCCCTTGCAAGCTCTTCCAAAACCGTGATGTAAAACGCGAGTCACGGTTCGAAACTATAGATACTAGCACTCTATGGGGTCGAACAATCTTATGAATGTAGATCTTTGCCAATCTATTCATAGGGTAGCTAACTTTAATAGGTAGAAAGTGGGCTATTTTCGTCAGCCGATCGACGACTACTTAGATGGCATTCTAACCATGTGGCGCTGGCGGTAGCCTAGTGACGAAATCCATGGATATGTGGTCCTACTTCCACTCAGGGATGTAAAGTGGCTGCAACTGCCCTGCCGGCCTCTGGTGCTTAGCTTTAACCTGCTGGCATGTCAAGCATTGCTGCACAAATTAGGTAATCTCCCTCTTCATGCCACTCCACCAAAAATACTCTCACAAATCCCTATACAGTTTAGTACTGCCAAGATGAACGGTGTATAGAGATTTGTGAGCCTCCTCTAGAATCGTTCTCCTAATATCATCATCTACCGGCACACACAATCTGGTGCGAAACCTCAAAGCTCCGTCATCTGAAATACTGAACTCCTCTCCCTGACCATCTTGTACTTTGGCTATTACCTCTGCTAATTCTGGGTCATCTCCCTGAGTAGCTTTAATCTTTTCATATAGCATAGGCTGCACAACCAGGCTGGCAATAAATGCCTGGTGACCATCCTCCACTAACTCCTCACCGAGCCTCTCCAAGTCCATTTGAATTGGGTGTTGAATTAATGCCGCTAACTACGTTGTACCCTCTGATTTATGGCTTAGTGCATCAGCCATCACATTTGCTTTACTTGGGTGGTAGCTGATGGTGCAATCATAATCCTTAATAAGTTCCAACCACCTCCTCTATATCATGTTTAGCTCTTTTTGAGTGAAAAAGTACTTCAAACTTTTGTGATTAGAAAATATCTCACATCTCTCACCATACAGGTAATGCTTCCAAATCTTTAACGTGTGTACCACTGCAGCCAATTTCAAATCATGGGTAGGGTAGTTCTTTTCATACTCTTTCAACTATCGGGAGGCATAAGCTACAACCCTACCATGCTGCATCAACACACAACCAAGCCCTTTCAAGGACGCGTCACTGTAAATTACATAGCCATCACCTCCGGATGGAATCGTCAGTACTGGCGCAGTGACGAACCATTGTTTTAATTCCTGGAAGCTCTGCTCGCATTCATCATCCTATGCAAATTTGACATTCTTCCTGGTTAGTCGCGTCAAAGGCCCTAATAGTCCTGAGAATCCCTCTACAAATCAGCAGTAATATCTTCCCAGCCCCAAGAAACTCATAATATCCTGAACATTTCTCGACCTTTCCCAATTTACCATGCCTCTGTCTTACTAGGATCCATTGAAATTCCATCCCCTAATATAACATGCCCCAAAAATGTAACTTTCTCTAACCATAATTCATATTTACTAAAATTAGCATACAATTTCTTTTTCCTGAGCATCTGAAGTACCAGTTGTAAGTGGGTCTCATGCTCCTCAAAACTCCTCGAGTAGACCAGTATATCATCAATGAACACCACAACGAACTGGTCTAGATATTGATGAAACACTTGATTCATTAAATTCATAAATACTATTGATGCATTAGTTAACCCGAATGGCATTACCAAAAACTCGTAGTGCCAGTATCTGGTTCGAAATGTTGTCTTTGATATGTCCTCTGCTTTAACCTTCACCTGATGATAGCCTGATCTGAGACCAATCTTAGAATATACTCATGTACCTTGAAGCTGATCAAATAAATTATCTATACGGGGTAGAGGATATCTATTCTTAATGGTTACCTTATTTATCTCCTTATAATCTATGCACATCCTCATAGACTCGTCTTTCTTCTTTACAAAATAGCACTCGTGCTTCCCAAGGCGATACGCTAGGTTTGAGAAACCCTTTATTCAATAGATCCTGCAACTGGTCCTTTAATTTTCCCAAATTAGTTGGAGCCATATGGTATGGAGCCTAGAGATTGGTGCTGTCTCTGGAGGTAAATCTATAGCAAAATCTACCTCGCGATCGAGAGGCAACCTAAGTAGCTCTTCTGAAAAAACATCTGAAAATTCCCTTACCATTGGTGTATTGTCATGCTTCGATTCATTTTCTGACATCTCCTTTATAAAAACCATAAACCCCTGACATCCTTCCAGGAGTAGTCTTTTCGCCTGCATGGCTGACACTAATTGAGGCAAGGAACACACTTGCAATCCAACAAATTTAAATTCTTGTTTGCCTAGTGGTCTGAATATCACCTCTTTTATACGACAGTCAATTTTAGCATAATTAACTACCAACCACTCTATCCCTAGTATTACATCGAATCCATACATATCTAGCACAATCAGGTTAGCTGGTAACACTCTCCCCTAAATTTCTACTGGATAACCCCTGAGCACTCGATGGCACTTGATCTCTGAGTCTGATGGAGTAGTTACGGACAATTCTACATCTAATAACTAGGTCTCGTTTCTAGACAATTTAACATAGGTTGCAGATACAAAAGAATGCGTGGTACCTGAATCAAATAAAATAATAAATCGATATGATAAAACTATAAAGGTACCTATCACTACATCTGTGCCAGTCTTAGCATCTCCCGACATCAAAGCATAAACCCTCGCCAGGGCTACATTCCTTTGCTGGCCCCCACGGTGCGCCTGATAACCTCCATGATAGGGTCTAGGAGCTGGGACTTGGATCGGTGGTCCTGGGCATGATCATGCCATGTGGTCGGGTCTCCTACAATGATAACAGACATCTCTCCCTGCCCGAAATTCTCCCTGCCCGAAACTCTCCTAGATGTCTCCTCCCACACATCTGACACACAGGGTAGGTTTGCACACCCTGATTCTCACAAGGTCCTGACATCTGCCTTTGACCACCACTGTAACGGTCTCCTTTCCATGGGCGTTGGCTGAAACCTGCCTGAAAAACCTGAGGCATGGGCCTCTTTATCTGACTCTGAGCTATGATGCCTCTCTACATGCCACTCTTAATAACCACAGTCCTATCCACAACCTCCAAAAATGTCTGAACCCGAAAACCACAGTCCTCACCTTTTTTCTCCTCCTCCGGGGCCAAATGTGGGGCAAACCGAGACAACTCAACAAATAGAGTTGCGTACTATGTTACTGTTATCTGCCCTCGAGTTAAGTGCATGAACTCTGCTGCCTTTGCACTCTGAACGATAGTAGGGAAATATCGCTCAAAGAACAATTCCTTAAATCGACTGCACGTCACTGGGACAGGATCCAGTCTCTGCTCCTCAATCAACCTCGCTGATCTCCACCAGTGTTTTGCCTCTCCCGTCAGTTTGAATGTCGCAAATACTACCTTTTGTTCGTCTGTACATGGAAGCACTGCCAACGTCTCCTTAATATCCTGGATCCAATTTTCAGCCATAATCGGGTTAGCTCCTCTAGAAAAAGATGGGGGCTTCATCTGCATAAACTGCTTGATTGTGCAACTACGCTTCCCTAAGCCCCTGGTCATCTCAGCCATCACTAGCTAGGTGACACTGCGCAATACTACCTCAGTATCTCCACCTCCCATACTGGAAGGTCCTGCTTTATCACCCTCAGCATTCGTACCACTACTTCCTAGGTCCATCCTGAAAAGACAAAGAACATAACTTAAGGACCCTATCCCCTTTACAGAATTCATTTATTTCAACTAATTGAATTCCCATATTGAAGATTAACTATCCTCCCTGATCTTAATTCAAAATCCATTCCTGTAACCTAGACACATGACCCGACAATAGTTTGCTATGACTTTCCTGAAATCGTCACCCTAGGAAAGGCATAGAAACCACCACAGAAATCCTGTACCTAGACCATAGAACAAAACTTCAAATCCTTTACTATACTCTGGTATTGTTGACCTGATAGGTCACACCCAGTTTTGATTATAAAAAATACTCCTGGTACTGATAGTTGTACTAAGACTTGCATGTAGGTTCACTGTGCATATGTATTTGGACTAAAAGACATACCATGATGGCGTGCGGTGTTCGTGCCAAAAAATAAAGAATTGTGTGTTGTATTTGTATTCATTATTTCATTTCTTCATTTTGGGATGCAAATTTAATTATGAACTGTGCACTCCTATGGCTTGTAATAATTTGCATCATGCATGATAGGTAGGTATGCTCAAATTGACCCTAGTTGGACTTTGGGTACCTACATAGACCTTGAAAAGACCTTAGGTCCCATGACCTATGCACTAATAAGTCCCCATTATCACTTTTATATCAGGGGAATCAAATTTGACTAAAATAAACTTAAATTGAAATGTTGAGAGGGTTCGGGCGACCGAACCTATGCCGTGTAAAATGGCTCGGGTGACCGAACAAGTTTATATGTTGACTTAAGTGTTTGGGCACCCAAATCAGATTTGAACGTATCTTCCTCAGGCAACCGAACCTATGTCAGAGCACTTTTCAACTACTCGGGTGACCGAATAATCACATTCAAATTGGGCTCGAGCGACCAAAGTGGTTAGTTTGGTTAACCGAACTTGGAACCGGGCACCTGAACTAACAAACATTTGGCTACCGACTTTCATTCAGCCACCCAAGCATAATTTCAAGCAACTGAACTATTTTAAAATGAATTTTTAACTGTCTGTTTGGGCACCCGAACCTCTTGCCAAGCAACTAAACCTCGCAGGTTAAAATAATTTTTACTGATTTTTTAATGGGGTAAACTACGTTAATTTTCTTAATGGCTTTTGAAACAAATTTAATTATACCCATTGTGTCCTTAATGGTTAAAAAATCCTCCTTGCCTATAAATACCAGTTCATTTGTCTTTATTAGCAAGGATTAGCAAACTTGATTAAGGCAAAACTCTCTCAACATTCAAAACCCTATATTGGCCAATACTACTTCCAAACACTCACATACTCCACTCTCTTGATCTCTTTAAATGTTGTGAGTATCTCTTAGGCTATTGTGCTTAATCTCACTAGCTAGAACTCTCACTTGTATTATTGCTTGATTGATTTTCTTTGAGAGTTTAGAATTAATGTTCTTCCACCGATTTCGTTTGATAAATTTTGGGTGGAAAGACTTTATGGGTTGTGGTTCTTGCATTGTCATTGCAAAATACCTAAACCTAAATTTTGGTTTAGGTATAAACTTTATACACATTGGTTGTATTCCAGACGTGGGCCTGAAGAGGGAGACTAGCCTTATGGAATAGTCCCGTACTGGCTTAGACCCGGTTAGGAAAGCAAGGTGTGCCATTCTGTTAAGGCGTGTTGGTTGAGGTCAGTCCCTTGAATTGACCTAGTTTGTTTATGTGCCACTCCACCCATTTAAGTGAGCATTATAGTGGTAATCCTTGTGCTAGTGTGGCCAAGGCGGGGACGTAGGCAATTTGGCCGAACCTCGATAACATATTGCATGTATTGCTTACTTTTCGCACTTTACATTTACTGCACGTGTATGTTTATTTGTTGATTGCGTAGATTGACCCTAGACCGTATTACACTATTGATAAAACCAGTTAACCTAGGCAATAAATTTTAAATACTCAATTCACCCCTCCTTTTGGTGTTGCATCAAAGCTAACAGTTGGTATTAGAGACTCGTAACTTAGACTTAGACGTCATTTAGTAAAAGATCATGATGACTGGTGTTAGTGCATCTCCTTTATGTGAGGGAAGATTGGTCACACACCCACCAGTATTTTGTAGTGATAACTATACTATATGGAAATTTAGAATGACTGTGTATGTGAAAGCTTTGAATTGGAAATTTTGGAAAGTTATTGATCAGGGTGATTGTGAGCCTATGAAATCTATTGGGTGTACTAATGTTCCTAATTCTGAGTGTGAATTGAATGATCATGATAGGAACTTAGTATAGGTAAATTTTGATGCCATGGATACCTTACTGCATGCTTTAGATTCTAATATTTTATGTGAGGTTATGATGTGTAGTAATGTTAAGCAAATCTGGGATGAACTTGAGTGGAGATATCAAGCGTCAATGCAAAAGGAAATTATCTCTCTGTGCGACTCAAGCTCCACTGATCTTGAGGGAGGCAACCAGTGTTTCATTGCTTCAACTAATGATGAAGTTATCTCTATTCCCTCTGCTTTATTAGATAAATCTGAAAGTGTTTCATATGCTGATTTGAATGATACTATACCTTTCACTCATCCTGTCATTATACTATACCTTGTATAAATACATGTTTGTTTTGGCAACCAAAGATGATTATGATAAAATTTATATTAAAATATTTTTGACAGGATGAGTGAAAGCCAAATGAAAATTTAATCTTCATCTTTGCATAATCATCCATTGGGAGAGTATAGAACATTAAGATTATTAATGTGCTGCATGCTACTCTTACTTTCTTGATGCACATTCTGTTTGGGTTAATTAATTGAAATGTGCTATATATTGTTTATTGAAACTCCAAATAGGTCATTTAGGTACAAAGTTATGATTGGGAATGGTCTATTTTCAAACGGACTACTGCCGAATTTTTTAATTCCTCCCAATACACCTTTTGTATCTAAATGACATCTTTTGCCTTCGCGCTTTATTGCTTAACCCTTGTTGCTGTTGCCAAAAGGGGGAGAAGTGGCAAAAGTGGGTAAAACGATGCTTAATCTTTAATTACCAATTACTTTAATTATCTTTATGCATAAAGTCAGGTGGAGCCTTTCTTGGCTGTACCCACTTTTGCATAAAGTATATGTTGTCATAAAAAAGAGAGAGATTGTTGACCTAATAGGTCACACCCAGTTTTGATTATGACAAATACTCTTGGTACTGATGGTTGTACTAAGACTTGCATACTGGTTCACTGTGCACGTGTATTTGGACTAAAAGACATACTAAGATGGCGTGTGGTGTTCGTGCTGAAGAATGAAGAATTTTGTGTTGTATTTGTATTCATTATTTCATTTCTTCTTTCTGAGATGTAAATTTAATTATGGATTGTGCACTCCTATGACTTGTAGTAATTTACATCATGCATGATAGGTAGGTATGCTCAAATCGACCCAAGCCAGTTGGACTTTAGGTACCTACATAGACCTTGAAAAGACCTTAGGTCCCAAGACTTATGCACTAATAAGTCCCCATTATCACCTTCATATTAGGGGAATCAAATTTGGCTAAAATGAACTTAAATTGAAATGTTGAGAGGGTTCCGGCGACCGAACCTACACCGTGTAAAACGGCTCAGGCCATCGAACAAGTCAATATGTTGACTTAAGTGTTCGAGCACCCGAACCTGAATTGAGCATGCCTTCCTCGGACAACAGAACCTATGTTGGGGCACTTTTCAACTACCCGGACGGCCGAATGATCACGTTCAAATTGGGCTTGGGCGACTGAAGTGGTTAGTTCGATTAACTGAACTTGGAACTGGGCACCCAAACTAACAAACATTTGGCTACTGACTCTCATTCAGCCACCTGAGTATAATTTCAAGCGACCGAACTGTTTTAAAATGAAATTTTGACTATGTGTGTTCGGGCACCGGAACCTCTGGACGGGCACCCGAACCTCGCGGGTTAAAATAATTTTTACTGATTTTTTAATTGGGTAAACTAGGTTAATTTTCTTAATGGCTTTTGAAACAAATTTAATTATATCATTGTGTCACCAACGGTCAAAAAATCCTCCTTACCTACCTATAAATATTGGTTCATTTGTCTTAATTAGCAAGGATTAGCAAACTTGATTTAGTTCAAAATTCTCTCAACATTCAAAACCCTATATTAGCCAATACTACTTCCAAACACTCACACACTCCACTCTCTTGATCTCTTTTAAAGTTGTGAGTATCTCTAAGGCTATTGTGCTTAATCTCACTAGCTAGAACTCTCACTTGTATTATTGCTTGATTGATTTTTTTTTTGAGAGTTTAGCATTAAAGTGTTTCCACCGATTTCATTTGATAAATTTTGTGTGGAAAGACTTTGAGGGTTGTGGTTCTTGCATTGTCATTGCAAGATACCTAAACTTATATTTTGGTGTGCAAAAATCCTTTTCAAAAGCTAGTCTTTGAAACAATTTCATTGTGCTTTGTATATTGAAATATCTTATTGAGTTTGTTTGATTCAACTTGCTTTGCATATTTGAAACCCTGATCCAATTTTGTAATATTCACATAATGTGTTTCAAATCTTGCTTGGATATACACTCTACATCTCGACTGAAAATCTTTACTTGATTGAGTGTTTAGCACACATTAGAGTACTGAGCATACTTACATATCATTCATACTTGCAATATTGATTGAGCTGTATTGGTGCACACATCTGCTTGTTTAGAAGTATATTTCCATGTATAAACTTTATACACATTGGTTGTATTCCAAGCACGGGCCTGAAGAGGGAGACTAGCCCTGTGGAATAGTCCCAGACTGGTTTAGACCCGGTTAGGAAAGCTAGGTACGCCATCCTGTTAAGGCGTGTTGGTTGAGATCAGCCCCTTGAATTGACCTAATTTTTTTATGTGCCGCTCTATCCGTTTAAGTGAGCATTATAGTGGTAATCCTTGCGCTAGTGTGGCCAAGGCGGGGACGTAGACAATTTGGCCGAACCTTGATAACATATTACGTGTATTGCTTACATTCCGCACTTTACATTTACTGCACGTGTATGTTTATTTGTTGATTGTGTAGATTGACCCTAGGCCGTATTACACTATTGATAAAACCAGTTAACCTAGGCAATAAATTTTACATATCCAATTCACCCCCCTCTTGGGGTTGTGCCAAAGCTAACAATTGGTTTTAGAGACTCGTAACTTCGACTTAGACATCATTTAGTAAAAGATCATGGTGGCTTGTGTTAGTGCATCCTCTTCATATGAGGGAAGATTGGTCACACATCCACTAGTATTCTGTGGTGATAACTATTCTATATGAAAATTTAGAATGACTGTGTACGTGAAAGCTTTGAATTATAAATTTTGGAAAGTCATTGATCAGGGTGATTGTGTGCCTATGAAATCTATTGGGTGTACTGATGTTCCAAAATCTGAGTGTGAACTGAATGATCATGATAGGAACTTAGTACAGGTAAATTTTGATGCCATGAATACCTTACTGCATGCTTTAGATTCTAATATTTTATGTGAGATTATGGTGTGTAGTAATGTTAAGCAGATCTGGGATGAATTTGAGAGGAGATATCGAGCGTCAATGCAAAAGGAATTTATCTCTTCGTGTGACTCAAGCTCCACTGATCTTGAGGGAGGTAACCGGTGTTTCATTGCTTCAACTAATGATGAGGTTATCACTATTCCCTCTACTTTAGTAGATAAATTTGAAGAAGATTTATATGCTGATTTGAATGATAAGTTTGATTGTGAATCATATGATTGCACTGATAGTGAGAGCATGCCTATTTATGAGGAATTACAAGTTGAATATGTTAGGACTCATAAGTCTCTTGTTAAAACACTTGAAAGCTACAATTCTTTGAAAAACAAGAATGAGGCATCATTGAAAGAACTTGAATAAAAAATTCTTATTAATAAAGAAAAGGATTTGAAAATCATGAATTTGGAAAACAAGAATGCTATGCTGCAACAAGAGCTTAAAGACATAAGATCCCGACACACAATTGAAAATGACAGGATCTTCATATCCTTGATCATGAAAATAAAGAAAACAATTTGTTTAAAGAATTTTTGAAACTTCAGAATGTTTGCAAAGGTCTAGAGAATGCTCAGTAAGACGAAATATGCTATTGCTAATATGTGGCGGGTGAGTTTACATAATTGTAAAATCTGTTCTAAAAATAATGTAAATAACTGAGTTTGAGAAAACACATATAATTAATACACAGTGTGACACCCCGATTTTTGTACAATTTTTTTTCAATAATAAATAAATTTTTACACATCATCGACAACACCCATAAATCGGTCACGTCAACAATCCTACTATCATTTATACGACCCGACCTGCACTGGGTACCGAGTAAAAAGTTATTTTATTTATATAACTTAACAGCGTAAGACGGTATATTTATAACATCCAGAATAGAATACCTAGAGTATCAACATACATAAATACACAATACTATCTCATATCCAAAAAAAATACAACCCTAGGGAATCACATTTGCTTAGTCCAAACTCACCCTGTATATCAGGGTCACAGCTCCTTATGATCACGGATCTCTATCACCCGATCTATCCCTGTTCCCTAAAAAATTTAGATAATTTGGGTGAGACACATATCTGTAAGAAGGAATAAATTATTTACAGTGTGTGGTCATATGAGATCAGTTATAACATGCTTTACTTTTCAAAATAACATTTCATCTGAGAAAATACACTGGCAAATATATTCTCAGTCATATAGATATACAACACAAGCTTTTATAACCTTTAAAATCATTTCTCAAAATTAATCATTCCAACACATTTTTTCCTGCGAAGTTCCTAAGAATAGGGAAGATTACCAACCCATACAGGTAGCTTCTGCCCTAACACGTTATGCAGTTGGGTATGGCCACATCTGATACCTATCAGGGCACTCACCTTACTCAGTAAGCCCTCAGGCAGAGAGTTTCACTTTGCCTTAAATATTTATATTATTAACTCACACAATTCCATTTCTCAATTTCATAATTCTTTATTTCTCAATTTCCATTCTTCCTTTCATTTCTCATTTTAGCCAATTTTATCATTCTTTTACTTTCCAACTCATGAGTATCCTTGGTATCAAATACCAACATCGCGTCTGTAACTCATGGTCACCCTGAGGATCTTTCTATCCACGCCATGCTTCCCCTCATGATCAAGGTTGTGCGGCCCGAAGGCTGGATCTAACTGCGGTTGGCCGACCCAATTAGATCAAAGTATTATATCACATATTGCGTCTGTAGTATGAATGGCCGGCCTATAACCCTGATCCGGACTCAGGGGGCCCAACAACCCTACAAAATGGCTCAATCGAATGTCACGCCACACACTCCATAACTCCATGTGGTTGCACTAACACCACTAGCAACGGTACTGTTGCGACGTCCCGGGCACGCGTGTGCCCCAGGCGGCGAAATCAAAATCAATTTTAATTTTCAAGAAAAAAATAGGGAATGTTGGAGTCGCCACTAACCTTTTAGTGTGGTTAGAACACATGATTACTACCCCGTTAGGGGTAGAATAGGCCTACGTTACCAAAACTGGGGTCGGGAGTTCGGTTACGCGAGGGGAAGGTACGAGCACCGCCTATGTGCCTGTTCTTACGAACGGTACCTAATTAATTTAAAATTATCCCTAAGTTAATTTAAAAAGTCTTTAAGTTACTCCTTTTATGAGTTTATAAATACACATGAAAAATAAATAAATAAATAAATGTAATATATACATATATATTCCCTTAGAGCTTAAGGTACGTGAAGCCCGAAGGCTCATACCTCGGCATTAAAATCATAGGGAAAAACATACACGAAAATAA
The DNA here is from genome assembly GCF_029873635.1 of Malania oleifera. Lineage (NCBI taxonomy): Eukaryota > Viridiplantae > Streptophyta > Magnoliopsida > Santalales > Ximeniaceae > Malania > Malania oleifera. Next base: position 104,789,880 of record NC_080421.1, read on the forward strand.
ATAATACTATAAAATAATAAAAATAAATATCATAATACGTGATACAAAATATAAATATACCCAAGGAACAAAATTCCAAAAATATTTAACATTAGTACTAATTAAAAGTGATGACAATATTGACAATAATAAAAATATATTACTATAATAATAGTCCTATACTAATAATATCATATTAATATTGCGACGCTACACTATAATAGTAGTATATAAAATCATAATAATACCATACTAATATACGAAGTAAATATAATAGTAATAACAACGAATAAATAATAATAGTAAATAATAGATATGATGATAATAGTGAGTAATAAATGATAAGGATAATAATAAATAATGATAGGAATAATAACAATATTTATGGTAATAGTAATATACATATTTTATTTACCTTAATATTGACACCCAATTAAAGATTCAATACACACATATATAAGCAATTAATTAATGGAACAAATCAAATTAAAGACAAACAAATAATGAACTTATTGAAACCTATTCAAGTTATTACTAATATGTAAACAATGAGTATGGTAACTTCTAGACTTATAGTAATAAATCAAATCAAATTCAATATACAATCCTAAATAGTTAACATGATAATAATACAATATTACAAACCCTAATATTCCTAAATTATATATGCATAACAACCTTATAACCTAATAAACCATAATAATAAAAATAATATGAAATAATATATTACCATATTACCTAAATATATACATGACAAAAATACCAATAAACAACAATATTACAACATACCCTAAAGAGCACAAATTCAATAGTAATATTTAAATATCAAGCAAATATCTAATATGAACAAATTGAGAATTAACACAACACCAACCTAAATTAATAAACCATAAACATGAAATAATAAAATAATATATATGTACGATATGTCAAATACCCAATAACGACAAGAACATCAACAATAATAAAACACGATAATCAAATATTCTACAACCAATACGAAGCATACAACAATAATAAAGCAAAAACTAAAATACATAACCTAAATATAATCACAACCTTCTCCACCAAAACTTACCACCACACACCATAGAATTCTCTTGCCCATATAGTACAAATCAGTCCCTTTAAGCATAGAACACCATTTCACCAGCATCCGTAATCACCGTTCCTAAAAGAAAGAGCAAAGCAAAATGTAGGAAATTAGCAAGAAACTACGGGACACCCTGAAAAATGAGATTTTGACATTAACAGTGCTATGTGTGTGCACTGGGTGTTTGTGTGTTGTATGTGTGAGTTCTGTGTATGGGTGTGTGTGTTTATATGTTTTCTGTGTGCGCAGGAGTATGTGTGGGTGCGGCTGTGGGGATGGAGTTGTAGGGATTGAGTGAGAGCTAGTGTTGCAGCCTGCGTCTGGAACAGAACATGGAGATGTCCTCGGATTTTTGGTACTGTGGATGTATTGAAGGTTGGTCACGAGTGGGTCACGGGTTTCCAGCAGTGACGGCAGCAGGTAGGGGCTCGTGGTGGCTGCTCTCGGATTGGCTAGTCTTCGGGTGGCTTGCTGGTTCATGGGTCTCGCCGGAGATGGCCCTTGGCTGTGCTCCTGGGATGCCTGGCCGGAGTTGCAGAGGAGGTGCGGTTGCAGGGGCTGGCGGCGTAGCAGAGCAATAGCTCAAGCTGCTATGGTGGCGGGCCTGCTGGTGCGTGGGCTCTGGTTCGGCTGGGTGGTGGCGGTTCTGGAGAGGAGGAGAATGGACGAGAGGGGTGAGGGGCAGCCATCTGGTGCATGGGAAGAAGAAGAAGAAGAAGAAAGAGGCAGAAGTTTTTTTTTTTTTTTGGTTTCCTGTGGCTCTGCCCTTGCTGTGCGCTGCGCCCCCCGGCTCCCCTTGGCTGTGGGAAGGAGCCTTTAAATAGGCTCCAACCCCAAAACGCTAGGTCGAAAATAATAATAATAATAATAATAACAGTAAAATAACAAAGCAATAATAACAATAGTATTTAAAAGTAAAAATAATAATAATAGTAATAATAATGATAATAATAGTAATCTTGTTAGCTTTACCGTGATCCCAAGAGGGGGGGTGAATTGGTATTTTTAAATTTTACCTTCTAAGTATTCCTCCTAGCAGCAGTATGTTCACAAGCCTAGGGTCAATCTAGTGCAAATGATGTAAATGTGCCAGAGATCAGATGAAGCAGTTTAAACAATCACACAAGTATCAGAAAGCAGTAAAGAGAAGATGACATGCGGATATGTTATCGAGGTTCGGCCAACTGCCTACGTCCCCGCCTTGGCTAACCAGCACAAGGATTATCACAATACCTTGCTCACTTAAACGGGTGGAGCGTCACCTATACAAACCAGGTCAAATTACCACAGGGCTGACCTCAACCTTAACCAGGTCAATTAGCGGGGCTGACCTCAACCTTTACACCAATCCTTACCGGGCTGGATTACCGCCCCCTCAGGCCACGCCTGGAATCTCTCAGATATACAATCAAAGGTACAATACAATTGTGCTTTCAAGTAAAGCAGATATGTACCACAAATGCGCACAAACACAAACACCACAAGTGATTTAAAATGTAAGCTCTGTGTGGTCTAAATATGTCAATCTCTCAACTATGTTTTCTATCAGTGTAACACGTACGTGAGAGTGTCAATAATAATCTGTGCACTTCAAAATATTCAGTCAAGAGTGTTCACACAGAATACCAAGCAAGCCTCAATATTATCAATCAATAGAATGCGTATGTGCTTGTATTGCAAAGTAGATAATCTTTGTTTTCGGTAAATGATATATATTTATAAAACTTGTACAAACAATACCACAAAGATTTATATATCACACACACACGAATATCCTTTCCCAAATATATCAATATGAACACCACAAGATATTCAAATATGTTTGAAAGTGTTTTTGCAATCTCCAAACAAAAATGAACTTCCTAAGATATTGCAACTAGAGTGCAATACTTGGGATGTCACAAAGAGTCTTTCTTAGGGCAGGCTTATTGGCAAAGCCTCCTAAGAAAACTTAGGTTATGCTCTCAAAAATCGATTCAAATACACAGCAATATGAAGAGCTAACCAAAAATAAAAGACTCAATACACTTACAAATGATTTGGATAGATGAAGAGTGTAAGCTTGAGTAGGTTTTCAAAGTAATGTAAGTAGTAGGAGGCAAATATGAGTATTTGGCTTGAGAGAAAATTTTTCTTAATTTATTTGCTAATCCCTGCTTAATCCACCAAATGAAGGAGTATATATAGACATACCAAGAATTTTGACCGTTGGGGACTTATTAGGAATTTTCAGAAAAGATTAATGACACTTAAGAAAATTTAACCCTGTTTAAAAAATTTAATCGCGGTAAAAAAATCAGGGCAACCCGAGAGGTCCGGTCGACCAAAAGTAGCTCGGTCGACCGGGACTCAAGTAGCTCGGTCGACCGAGGGCATTTTGAACTAAGGGGTCGGTCGACCGGGTTAGGGCGATTTTTGAAATCTCCGAGTTTCGGTCGACCGAGACCTTTTTGAACTGCACGGCTCGGTCGACCGAGTTGTTGGGAATTCTCCCGAGGCGCTTCGGTCGACCGAGTTGTTGGAGTACAAAAAGTGGTCGATCGACCGGGGGGTCAAATAGTTGACTCCCAGGTGGTTCGGTCGACCGAGGTCAAATGACCTGTAAGGGGTCGGTCGACCGGGACCGGGTCAAATAGTTGACCCGGACCGGTTTCTGTCGACCGGGCCAATTTGAACTGTTTGGCTCGGTCGATCGAAAGTGCACCAAGTGTGCATTTCGGTCCCGAATTGACCCAACTCAATCAATTTTAAGTGCCTAATAAACATATGTGCATATGTGTGTGTCCTAAGGCCACTTGGGGTCCAATTTTGAAGACACCGAAAAAGTCCGGTGTCGGTCGACCTTCGGTCGCCCGAAGGTACACTCTAAGGTCTTTCTATGGTTCGGTTTGAGCTTACAAAGTAAATCATTCATGTGATGTGTGTGAGCTTATTACAAACCAGTACCCTAATTACTATTACAGACAGCCTAATTACTATTACAGACAAAATTCACTTAGAGATATTACAATTGGGAATATGAAATTGTCTTCAAGCTTTCACGTGCCCTTGAATGTATGTTAGTATAAACCTGCACATAAACTGGATATTTATTAAATACAATTGAGTTTGTCATTATCAAAACCAGGGTGTGACCTATAAGGTCAACAGTAATCAATAATAATAATAATAATAATAATAATAATAATAATAATAAAAGTAATAATAAAATAAAGATAATTAAAATACTACTACTACTACTAATAATAATAATAATAATAAATAATAATGATAGTAATAAAAATAATAATAATAGCAAAATAAGAATAATATTAATAATAATAATAATAAACACTAAAAATAATAGTGATAATAAAATAATAATAAAATAAAGTAATAATAATGAAAATAAGAATAGACCTCTTGTTCTATCTGGTTAGGGTAAAAATAGGGTGTCTACAGGTACCATGCTCAATATCATAACCATCCATCAGGGTTCACTACTACATACTCGCAATCATTATGCAGTATTGACATTTCGTCAATCATATTCTAGTATATCATAATTCAATTCAATATAAATATTCTCATCATTTTCTGTGTACATTTCATCATCTCGTAATAATATATGTCATATTTCACGTATTTTCACATTTTCCCAAAATACTCATATTAGTAATTTGTAGAAACTCATTTCTCATGCAAATAATTTCCACTCACATATAAATACCACATTTCATTATTTTTCACTAATCACATCAATCATTCTTATTTCAATATTTTCTGAGAAAATACCCATAGTTATATTTCACATTTTTCAACCCATGTCATGTGCCACACAGTTTTAATCTAATATTCATAATATATTAATTTTAGACTCCGAAGCATCATAAATTAATATTACTCAAATGCCACACAATTTATCTGATATTTATATCATAATAATTTTAAGGAAAAATACCATATGCTCATTTTCATATATTAATTCAAACGGTAATTTTAAAAATATTGCGATAATTTATTCCACTTACCTGACTTACTGAGAGTCTCCTTAGAACCCCAAATCCCGCGCCCTTGGCGCCAGAAACTCAAATCCTACAATTTGCATTTTCCCCAGATTAATTAATTCATTTCCTCAAAATACTACCCATCTAGTCTTCCCTAGGTCCCATGTACTCTAAATTAACATTTAAACTAATAGTTGACACCCCCACTTAATTTTTTGAATTTTGCCCGCGGGTCTCAAAATTACACTCTCGGTGCTCACCGGGGCCCTAAATTTTGAAAATTCTACTTCAACTCCAGATGCTCAACATATTAGCATTTTTAAATTAATCCTAGTTAATTAAAAATAAGCCCCTTAATAGCTCCCGTACCCCAAATTTGGGGTTTTGCCCACGACGACCCCATGAGAATTTTGTCCTGCTAGACTTGTAGAGAATCATCCATAGATTCTCGTGGTGGTATCCGTTCGTCAATCAGGCTTATAATTTGTAAGAAATTAAAGAAAAATGAAAAATTGGCTTACCCAAGGAGATACGTCTACGCCGCTCCTACCATCAATTCGCTCCGATAGAAATGATAGCAGCGGAGAATGGAGCTCAACGATATCTTCTAATTCTCGATCGGGCAAGAATCCACCACGTAACTGAGGAGTGCGGGAGATAGAACGAGAGGAGAGAGAGAGAGAGAGAGTTCATAGAACTTTTGGGGGGGGGGGGCTCTGTTGCGCTAATTCAGAAAGGAACATCCTGAAGCTTCAAGCTTTAGGATGATCACTTATATATATATATATATATATATATATATATATATTAATTTAATAATAATAATAATAATAATAACAATATTTAATTAATATTAATAATAATATATTTTATTAATAAAAAAATTTAATTATTTTTTTTATAAATCCGATTAATTAATTAATTAATTTTTGGAATCACTCTACCAATCTTGTATAGCCCTTTTTAGGATTATTATATTCTCCCCTCCTTATAAAATTTCGTCTTCGAAATTTGCTATTCCCCTACTTTCCATCCTTAGCGAAAATACTTCCAATTTTATTAATTACCCTCACTTATGACGAAGGAATACCGTGGTTGCAACGAGGGTTCTGGGAGATTACAACTTTTCCAAAATTCTCCCAAAGCAATTCATATTTCAAAACTAAAAACTCTATCTATCCTACGTTACATTATATAAATAAAAATATATACAATATTATTCCTTTTCACTCCGACTCGCTCAACTCTAAGCTCCACTAAATAAGTGTCGATATCTCTAACGGATCTGATCCTCTAGTTCCCAAGAAGCCTCCTTAATGACATGATTGCACCACAACATTTACACTAGTGGAATCTTCTTTATGCGTAGCTCCTGTTCCTTCCAGTCAAGAATTTGCATTAACACTTCCTCATAAGCTAGAGTATCACCCAACTCCAGTGCTTCATAGCTGATCACATGGGAGGGGTTTGTGATGTATTTCCTCAGCATAGAAACGTGGAATACGTCATAGATCCTAGACAGGACCGGTGGTAATGCCAATCGATAGGCAACTGGACCCACTATTTCAAGAACCTCGAATGGTCCAATATACCTAGGGCTCAGCTTACCCTTCCTCCCAAACCTCATAACTCCCTTCATCGTTGCCACCTTCAGGAATACGTGATCTCCTATGTCAAACTCCAATTCTCGCTAACGAGTATCTGCGTAACTTTTCTGCCGGCTTTGTGCTGTCCTGATCCTGTCTCTGATGAGTCTGACTTTATCCTGAGTCTACTGTATCAGCTCTGGCCCCAATATTTATCTCTCCCCAATCTCATCCCTATAGAATGGAGATCTGCACCTCCTGTCGTATAATGCCTCATACGGTGTCATCCCAATGCTGGCCTGGTAGCTGTTGTTATACGCAAACTCGACTAGTGGCATATACTGTATCCAACGACCTCCAAGGTCCAGCACATATGGTCACAGCATATCTTCCATAATCTGTATCGTCCTCCCCGTCTGCCCATCTGACTGAGGATGAAAAGCTGTGTTGAATGATAACTGAGAACCCATGACCCCTTGTAGACTCTTCTAAAATTGAGATGTGAGCCATGGGTCTTTGTCTGAAACTATGGACATTGGGACGCCGTGGATCCTAACTATCTCCTGGATATATAACTCAGCCAATCTGTCCATGGAGTAGCTAACTCTGATCAGCAAAAAGTGGGCAGTCTTCGTCAATCGATCCACCACTACCCAAATAGCGTCCTGTTTATGCAACGCCGACGGTAATTCCGTGATGAAATCCATCGCTATATGCTCCCACTTCCACTCAGGAATGTGGAGTAGTTGCAATGATTCCATCAGTATCTGATGCTCAGCCTTCACTTGCTGGCACGTTAAACACCGATCCACATACTGGGCTATCTCCCTCTTCATGTTGCTCCACCAGAAGGACTCTCGAAGATCCCTGTACATTTTAGTGCTACCTGGATATATAGTATACAGGGACCGATGTGCTTCCTCCAGAATAACCTTCTTGATCTCAGGATTGGTAGGAACACATAACTTAGTACGAAACCACAAGGCTCCATCATCTGAGATACTGAACTCTGTTTCCTGACCATCCTGTACCTTCCCCATAAGCTCTACTAGTTCTGCATCATTTCTCTGGGCTGCTTTAATCCTCTTCGGTAGAGTTGGATGCAACACCAAGTCAGCAATAAACGCCCAGTGATCACCCTCTACCAGCTCCATGCCGAGCCTCTTTAGATCCATCTAGATCGGATGCTGAATCTCCACTGCAGACACAGATGAATCCACTGATTTTCGGTTCAAAGCATCAGCAACCACATTAGCCTTTCTTGGGTGGTAGTTGATAGTGCAATCGTAATCCTTTATTAGCTCCAGCCATCTCCGCTGCCTTATATTTAATTCCTTCTGTGTGAAAAAATATTTTAAACTGTTATAGTTAGTAAATATCTCACACCTACCCCCACATAGATAGTGCCTCCAAATCTTTAATGCGTAAACAATCGCTGCCAACTTTAGATCATGGGTAGGGTAGTTCTTCTCATATTCTTTTAACTATCGTGAGACATAGGCTATCACTCTCTCTCGCTGCATCAACACGCAACCAAGCCCTTTATGGGACGCATCATTGTAAATTATGAACCCCTCTTCACCTAAAGGAATTGTCAATACAGGCGTAGTGATGAGTTGCTGCTTCAATTCTTGGAAGCTCTGTTCACATTCATCAGACCACTCAAATTTCACTCCCTTCCTAGTCAATCTGGTCAATGGGTCTGACAGTCTAGAGAAGCCCTCAACAAACTTGCGGTAGTACCCAGCCAATCCCAAGAAACTCCTGATCTTGTGCACATTCTTTGGTCGTACCCAGTCTACTACCGTCTCAATCTTACTCGGATAAATAGAAATACCACCCTCTGATATAACATGTCCAAGGAAAGTAACCTGTTCCAGCCAGAACTCGCACTTCTTGAGTTTCGCATATAGCTTCTTCTCTTGCAACACCTACATCACTATATTTAGATGCTCCTCATGCTCCTCTGGGCTTTTCGAATAGACCAGTATATCATCAATAAATACCACCACAAATTGATCCAAATATTGGAGGAAAACCCTGTTCATCAAATCCATAAACATTGTAGGAGCATTCGTCAAACGAAATGACATAACTAGAAATTCATAATGGCCATACCGTGTTCTAAATGCCGTCTTCGGAACATCTTCCGCCATGACTTTCACCTGATGATACTCGGAGCATAAATCTATCTTCGAAAAGATCTATGTCCCCTGCAACTAGTCAAACAAACCATCGATACGCGGGAGCGAGTATTTATTCTTAATAGTTACTTTGTTTATTTCTTGATAGTCGATGCACAACCTCATCGATCCATCCTTTTTCCTCACAAAAAAAACCGGTGCTCCCCAGGGTGACACACTGGGCTGAATAAATCCCTTATCTAACAGTTCTTGCAACTACTTTTTCAATTCTTTCAGCTCTGTCGATGCCATTCTATACGGCGCCTTCAACATCGATGCTGTCCTCGGAACCAGATCAATAACGAACTCTGCCTCATGATCAGGAGGTAGTCCCGATAATTCCTCAGGAAATACATCAGGAAAATCCCTCACCACTAGGATATCCTCCACCCTCATCTCCCCTTCTGATACCGCCTTCACACAGGCTAAATATCCTTGACAGCCTTCTGATAACAATATAAGTGCCTGAATAGCAGATAGTAACTGAGGTGGGGTGCGCACACATGATCCCACGAATCTGTACTCTTGTCCCTCTAGAGGTCTAAACACTACCTCCCTCTGATGGCAATCAATGCTGGCATAGTGGGCAGCTAGCCAGTCCATTCCCAATATTACCTTAAACCTATGCATATTAAGAACCACTAGATTTGCTGACAAAGACCTCCCCTGAATACCCACTAGACTGTCTCTGAGTACCTTTCTACATATCGTTACAGCCTTAGTCGGCGTAGCAATAGACAAACTAATATCTAATTGTTGAGGCTCAAACCCACACAACTTAACATATTCTCAGGTGATAAAAGAATGAGTCGCCCCATAATCAAATAAGACAGTAGTTTTAAATGATAGTATTGAAACAATACCTGTCACCACATCTCCTGCTGCCTCAACATCTTCTGGCGTCAGTGCAGAACTCATGCTGGAGCAGTATTCCTCTGCTGTCCACCTCGAGGTGCCTGATTGCCTCCTATATATGCTCGAGGAGAAGCCGCTATCACTGGTGGTGCCTGGCAGATTCTCGTGATATGTCTAGGATGGTGGTACTGATAGCAGACAACCTCCTTTGCTCAGCACTCTCTTGGATGCCTACTCAAACATCTGGGGCAAGGAGGGAGCATCTGTCTGCCCTATATTGATCGCTCTCCTCCTCTCTGTTGTCGTCCCCCTCTGCTATCATATCTCCTCCACGACCCTTGACTAGATCTTGCCTGAAAATCAGAAGGCGCAGACCTCTTCCTATGGCTCTGTGCTACTGGGCCTCTCTATGTGTTGCTATCAATCACTGTACCTTGTCCACTATCTCTGAGAAGGTCTGAACTCGGAAGCCTACCACCTGCTCATACAGATTCTTCCCCAGGCCCTCTTCAAACTTCCTCGCCTTCCTCTTCTCATCTGGCACCATATACGGGGCAAATCGGGACAACTCAACAAATCTCTCTGCATACTGCTGCACCGTCATAGACCCCTGTGTCAGATACAGAAACTCCGATGCCTTTGCACTCCTAATCATAGTAGGAAAGTACCGCTCGAAGAAAATCTCCCTGAAGCAACTCCACGTCATCGCTATAGGGTCAGGCCTCTGCTCCTCAAGTAATCTCGCTGACCTCCACCAACGCTTTGTATCCTAGTCAATTTAAATGTAGCAAATAACACCTTTTGCTCATTTGTACAAGAGAGGACTACTAGTATGTCCTCTATATACTGAGCCTAGTGCTTTGCTACCAGTTGGTCCTCTTCTCTAGCAAAATATGGGGGTCGCATACACGTGAACTGCTCGATCGTGCAGCTCGGCTCCCCCGAGCTCTTGGTCATCTCAGCTATCACCTGCCGAGTGACGCTACGCAACACTACGTCAGAGTCTCCACCATCCACATTGGAAGGTCCTACTCCATCACCTCCTGCACTCGTGTTACTATTCCCCGGATCCATCCCGCAAAGGATACAACTAATCTCAACACACAATTACTATCACACAACCCATACACCATTATAACTCATAAATTATTCTTCTATCAACATCCTTAATCCCCACTAAGTATTTACCCCTACCACTCAGAAACAAGACCCAGGGGTAGTGTAACGACCTGCTTAATTTCCATATTATATATATTTTTTATACTATAATATATAACATGCTCTAATACCATTCTAGGAGTAAACCCAATCATTATCCTAAGCAGCGAGAAGCAGAAATCACATAGACATAACCATATGAAAATATATATACAATACTAATACCATACAATACTAGAGTACTACATGTTTCCCAAAATATATACACATATATCGGTTTCCCCAAAATACCCTCAACTATGCTAGGATATACAAAAATCCTCCACAATACTCACTTCACTGACAGGGCACTACTGAAGCCTCTCTATCTGCTCGCCTGGTCTGCTCGCCTACCTGGATCACCTGAAAAATGATTCAACACTAGATGAGCCAACGTTGAGTAAGACGAAATATGCTATTACTAGTGTGTGGCAAATGAGCTACAGTTTATTAAATTCTGTTTTCATATAATCATGTATAACTGGATACGTAAGTAAAGTAGAAGAAATAAAATACACCACCTTTTCCATGTTGCTTAACATAACAGTATTGTAGGTTACTATTCAAAATACTTACAGTGTACATAAATATGTTCTATGTTTCTATAAATCTGTACATACGTAATAGTAACTGAAAACTTTCCTTGTGGATAACTGTGTGTCATGATTTAACCCCTTATGATAGGGTTGTGCGGCCCGTAGGCGGGATCTACATTGGCTGGCCGACCAGGGTAAATCACTATACTCTATCGGTCTGATCCGCCCACCTCAACCCATATCTGATGGGGAGCCTGCCCATGTCAAGGGCCTATGTAATTCACCTACTACCACGTATTATCTAAATAGGTGGTTGCACTCATAACATAACATAATATCTGTAGCAACGATACCGTGCTCTGTAACTACATAGTCCAACAGGGTCAGATACTATAAAATATATCTTTATATATAACTATCTGATTTACCATGATTCTGAAATAAACGTAATAACCATGATGCTACATAAACTGTACTGTAATTCATACGTCGTAATACTAAGAATTGTTTAATCATAACACTGAAACTGCATAATCATAATACTGACATTCGTATAATCATGGTACTGAGATTCATAAAATCATGGTACTGAAATATTATAAAATCAGGATACTGAAAAATCGTAAAACGTATCTCTGTACTATATTCATATTCACAAGCCACACCATACTTTAATACATAATTTTCATAATTTAATAAGTTGTATAATATTTTAAAAATACCTAGCATATCATATTTCCCTTACCTGATTACTGGAAAGCTCCTATGGTATACTAGCCTAACACCCATAGGGCCTCCTACACAACACTCTGAAAACAACATTTGCCAGAACAAAATATCAGTATTTTTTCGCCTATATTATTTCCTATAATTGTCATAAGGCCAAAAATGGACTAAAAGGTCTTACCCTGAATTTGGGATGAAATCCAACCTCATTTCACCAACGATCCATTCCAGCAGACTTGTAGAGAACTTCATTAGGAGCGTCGTGGTGGTTTTGGATCGTCGATTTGGCGATTGGTGGGGCCGAAATCGAAGAAAGAAATGAGAGAGTTCATAGGAGAGAGAGAGAGAGAAAAGCATTAAAACTGAATAAAAATCCGAGTTTTCACTATTTATAGGGCCAAATTCGTTGACGAGACATATCACCTTATCGACGAGTCCTTCATTAAATTCGTTGACGAAATTCAGAGTAGCCCATTTTTCGCTCGGTAGTTTCTCGTTGACGAAATCTTGCCTTCGTCGATGAGGTCTTGAAGGCCTTCATCGACGAAACCTTGTATTCGTCGAAGAATTTCCTTATGCACTCGTCGACAAAATCTATTGCCTCTTTCTGTTCCTGTTTCCATTTTTCTTCCTCTTTATTATTAAAATAATATTATTCTTCAAGCCACCACAGGTAGTATCCATGATTTTCCTGAAATCGTCACCCCAAGAAAAACACAGAAGCAACCCCGGTACTCCTGTCCCTAGGCCGCAAGATAGAACCCTAAATTCTCACCTTATCCTCTAACAATCACTAACTTACATTTCAATCTACCCATCTCCTATTTCCCTTAAAAACTACTCCTATACTCTGATATAACATTCTGCTATTTACTAAAGTCTATAGAACCTAAGAACCTAGGCTTTGATACCAAACTGTGACGCGCCGATTTTCGTACAATTTTTTTTTCAATAATAAATAAATTTTTACACGTCATCAACAACATCCATAAATCGGCCACGTCAACAATCTTACTATCATTCATACGACCCGACCCGCACTGGGTACTGGGTAAAAAATTATTTTATTTATATAACCTAACAACAGAAGACAGTATATTTATAACATCCAGAATACAATACCTAGAGTATCAACATACATAAATACAAAATACAATCTCATATCCAAAAACAGTACAACCCTAGGGAATCACACCTCCCTAGTCCAAACTCACATTGTATACCAGGGTCCCAGCTCCCTATGATCACAGAGCTCTATCACCAAATCTATCTCTGTTTCCTGAAAAATTTAGATAATTTGGGTGAGACACATCTTAGTAAGAAGGAATAAATTATTTATAGTGTGTGACCATATGAGTTCAGTTATAACATGCTTTACTTTTCAAAATAATATTTCATCTGAGAAAATACATTGGCAAATATATTCTCATAATCACATAGATATACAACACAAGCTTTTACAAGCTTTAAAATCATTTCTCAAAATCAATCATTCCAACACATTTTTACCTGCGAAGTTCCCGAGAATAGGGAAGATTACCCGCCCATACAGGTAGCTTCCTTTTACCCTAACACGTAATGCAGTCGAGTATGGTCACATCTGATACCTATTAGGGCACTCACCTTACTCCTGTTTCCATTTTCCTCCCTTTTTATTATTAAAATGATATTATTCTTGGGTCATTACATTGTCCCCTCCTTATAAAATTTCGTCCTCGAAATTTACTATCTATATTTCCTTCTATCATCTTATAAAGGCAAAATAGTCTACTTATTTTATTACCTACCCTCACTTATGGTGGAGGAATATCGTGGTTACATGGGTAGTTCTGGGAGGTTACAACCATAAAAGAAAATTTTTCCCAAAACCAAAATACTACCTAACCTATACTCTATATTATAATTACACTGGACTAAAAAAAAATAAAATTACCATCTTAGTTTATACATCAATACTATGATTCATCAAATAAATGGGGATATTTCCGTTTGATTTTATCTTCAAGCTCCCATGAGGCTTCTTCAATCGCGTGGTTTCTCCATAGAACTTTTACTCATGGTACCTTCTTGTTGCGTAATTCTTGTTCCTTCCTATCTAAAATCTGTACTGGAGCTTCTTCATACGCTAAAGCCTCACTGACTTCCAATTCTGCATGGCTGATGATATGGGAACGATCTGGGATGTATTTCCTTAGCATAGAAACATGAAATACGTCATGAACTCGAAATAAAGATGGTGGTAAAGCTAGCCGATAGGCTACCGACCCAATCTTCTCAAGTATCTCAAAAAAACCAATAAACCTAAGGCTCAACTTACCCTTCTTCCCAAATCTTACAATCCCCTTCAGTGGAGTTATTCTCAGAAATACATGGTCACCCACTTCAAATTCTAGTTCTCGGCGGCAAGTATCCGCATAGCTTTTCTGCCAACTCTGCGCTGCACTAATCCTAGCTCGAATAAGTCGGACTTTATCACACGTTTGCTGAATTATCTCTGGACCCAAAACTCGCCTTTCACCTACTTCATCCCAAAAAAGAGGAGATCGACATCTCCTACCATATAATGCCTTGTAGGACGCCATGCCAATGCTAGTATGATAATTGTTATTATAAGCAAATTCACCTAGCGGCAAAAACTAAATCTAGCTACCTCCAAAGTCTAGCACACAAGCACGAAGCATATCTTCTAATACTTGGATTGTTCTCTCAGTCTGACCATCGGTCTGAGGGTGGAAAACTGTGCTGAATGCTAGTTGAGTCCTTAATGCCTCCTACAAACTCCTTCAAAACCGTGATGTAAAATGTGGATCACGATCTGAGAGTATGGATACCGGCACTCCATGGGATCTAAAAATCTCCTGTATATATATCTCTCCTAACTGATTCATAGGGTAGCCGACTTTAATGGGCAGAAAGTGTGTGGTCTTTGTCAATCTATCAACTATCACCCAGATAACATTTTGACCATGCGGCGCCGGCGGCAGCCTAGTAATAAAATCCATGGACATGTGGTCCCACTTCCACTCAGGAGTGAAAAGTGGCTACAACTGACCAGCCGGCCTCTGGTGCTCAGCTTTAACCTGTTGGCACGTCAAACATTGCTGCACAAACTCTGCTATCTCTCTCTTCATATCACTCCACTAGAAATAATCTCGTAGATCCCTATACATTTTCGTACTACCAGGATGAATAGTGTATAGAGATTTGTGTGCCTCCTCTAAAATCATCCTCCTGATACAATGATCTGCAGGCACACACAATCTGGTGCGAAATCTTAGAGCCCCATCATCAGATATGCTAAACTCCTCTCCCTGACCATCTTGTACTCTGGCAACCACCTCCACTAACTCTAGATCATTTCTTTGAGCAGCTTTAATCTTCTCATACAATGTGGGCTGTACAACCAAACTAGAAATAAGCGCGTGAGGATCATCCTTCACTAATTTCACACCGAGTTTTTCTAAGTCCATCTGAATCGGATGTTGAACTATCATTGCTAACTGTGCTATGTCTTCTGATTTACGGCTCAGAGCATCAGCCACCACATTTGCTTTACTTGGGTGATAACTGATGGTGTAATCGTAATCTTTGATGAGCTCTAACCACCTCCTCTGCCGCATATTCAACTCTTTCTATGTAAAGAAATACTTGAGGCTCTTATGATAAGAGAATATCTCACACCTCTTACCATAAAGGTAATGCCTCTAGATCTTCAGTGCGTGTACAGCCGCAGCCAACTCCAGATCGTGAGTAGGGTAGTTCTTTTCATATTCTTTCAACTGTCGAGACGCATGTGCGACCACCCTACCATGCTGCATCAGCACACAACCCAGCCCCTTCAAAGACGCGTCACTATAGATAACATATCCATCACCTCCTGATGGAATTGTCAGTAGTGGTGCAGTGACGAGCCGCTGCTTTAATTCCTGAAAGCTCTGCTCGCATTCTTCATCCCGCAAAAATCTGCCATTTTTCCTAGTCAACTGCGTGAGAGGCCCTGACAAAGCTGAAAACCCCTCAACAAAATGACGGTAATAACCTGCCACTCTTAAGAAACTCCTAACTTCCTGCACATTCCTCAGCCTGGCCCAACTCACCACTGCATCAATCTTGCTAGGATCCACTGCTATACCGTCTCTTGAGATCACATGGCCTAAAAATGCCACCTTCTCAAGCCAGAACTCACACTTGCTAAACTTGGCATAGAGCTTCTCTTCCCTAAGAGTATGTAACACCTGCCTCAAATGCACCTCATGATCCTCAAAACTCCTCAAGTATACCAGTATATCATTAATGAAAACTACCACAAACTGATCTAGATACTGGTGGAAAACTCTGTTCATCAAGTCCATGAACATGGCTGGGGCATTCGTCAAACCAAACAGCATAACGAGAAATTCATAGCGCCCATACCTGGTCCTGAAGGCTGTCTTCGCGATGTCCTCCACTTTTACTCTCACTTGATGATACCCAAATCTGAGGTCAATTTTGGAATATACCCGTGTACCTTGGAGCTGATTAAATAAATCGTCTATATGGGGTAGAGAATATTTATTCTTAATAGTAACCTTGTTTATCTCCCTGTAATCAATGCACATTCTCATGGACCTGTCTTTCTTCTTTACGAACAACACTGGAGCTCCTCATGGCGATACACTGGGTCGTATAAACCCTTTGTTCAACAAATCTTGCAACTGCTCCTTTAATTCTCCCAATTTAGCTGGAGCCATACAATACGGGACCTTAGAGATTGGTGCAGTCCCTCGAGGTAAATCTATAGGAAAATATACCTCGCGCACAGGAGGCAACCCTGGTAGCTCCTTTAGAAAAACGTCTAGAAATTCTCGTACTACTGGAGTGCTATCAATCTTCAATTCATTTTCAGATGCTTCTTTCACAAATACTATAAACCCCTAACCTCCATCCAAGAGTAATCTGCTTGCCTGCACAGCAGATACCAGCTGTGTTGGAGCACGTACCTGTAAACCAACGAATCTGAATTGCTGCTCTTCAAGAGGTCTGAAAATTACTTCTTTCTGGAAACAATCAATACTAGCATGATTGACAGCCAACCAGTCCATACCCAGTATTATATCAAACCCACACATATCAAACACAATAAAATCTGCTGGTAGTACTTTCTCCTGAATTTCTATCGGATAGCCTCTAAGTACCCTCTAACATCTGATCACTGACCCTGATGGTGTATCTACTGACAGTGCTATATCTAATGATTCGGTCTCACTCTCAGATAATTTAACATAAGATGCAGAAATGAAAGAATGAGTAGCACCCGAGTCAAAGAGAATAATAACTGGGTATGATAGAATAGTAAATGTACCTATCACCACATCTGTAGCAGCCTCTATTGGGCTTTTGTGGAGCCTAGTTGTGTTTTAATTTGGATGACGACCCAACCTTTATTTAATTAGAGATTTCTATCCTAAGGCTTAGTCCATGGAGCGAAGGCTTGGGCCGTAAGGCCATTCAGAACGGAGCCCTAGGCGCAACATATAGAAAAGGATTGCTTTCGGGTGATTAGGGTTCGCATTGTTGTACTTGCGAGAGAGAGAGAAAGGGAGAGCATTGTATCGCCGCACTCTCTGTGTTTTCTTCCTGATAATATTGAAATCCTTGCAACACCGTGGATGTAGGTAAAATTTTTGAACCACGTAAATATTGTCTTGTGCGTGTGATTGATTTTTCTTTGGCGTTATTTTTTCTCTATTTTGTTTCTCACAGGTTTCAGGAATTTGTTCTTTATTCCCAACAGCCTTTGCATCACCTGGCGTCAAAGTGTATACTCACGCCGGGGCCACATTCCTCTGCTGGCCACCACGAGGTGCCTGGTATCCTCCCCGAGCTGCCTGATGTCCTCCCTGATAGGGTCTGGGAGCTGGGACCTGGTCTTGCTGACCTGGGCATTCCCGTACCATGTGACCGGGTCTCCCACAACGATAACATACGCCTTTGCCTACTCGGCACTCCCTCAAATGATGTCTCCCACATGTCTGACACGCTTGGTACGTCGGTGCACCTTGGTTCCCACGAGGTCCTGCCATCTATCTCTGATCTCCCCTATCACGACCTCCTCTCCATGGGACCCTACTGGAGCCAGCCTAAAAATCCTAAGGCGTAGGCCTCTTCCTCTGACTCTGAGCTACTACACCCCTTTGAATACCACTCTCAATGATCGCAGCTTTATCTACAACCTCTGTGAATGTTTGAGCCCTGAAACCAATCACCTGCTCAAACAGATTCTGCCTCAGTTATTCTTCAAACTTCCTTGCCTTTTTCTCTTCATCAGGTGCTAAATGTGGAGCAAAACGTGACAACTCGATAAACCGAACCACGTACTAGGATACAGTTATCTGCCCCTATACCAAATGCAGAAACTTTGCAGCCTTCGCACTATAAACAATCGTAGGAAAATATCGCTCGAAGAATAACTCCTTGAATCGGTCCCACGTCACTGGAATTGAAACCGGTCTCTACTCCTCTGTTAGACGCGCTACTCTCCACCAGCGCTTCACCTCCCTTGTCAACTTGAATGTGGCAAATGCTACCTTTTGTTCATCCGTGCATGGAAGCACCGCCAATGTCTCTTCAATGTTTTGGACCCAATTCTCAGCTACAGTTGGGTCATCTCTTCTAGCAAAAGATGGGGGTTTCATCCGTGTAAACTGCTCAATCGAACAGCCACACTCCCCAGAGCTCCTGGCCATCTTAGCCATCACCTGTTGAGTGACGTTACGCAGTACAACATCTGTATCTCCTCCACCTATGCTGGAAGGTTATGGCCTATCTTCTCCAGCATTCGTGCCACTACTTCCTAGGTCCATCCTGAAAACAAGAAACACACTTAAGCACTTTATCTCCTATACGGACCTATCCTGTACCAACTCAAAATTAATTACCTTCCCTAACCTTAATTCAATATCCAGTTCTATCACCTAGACACACAACCCGACAAAAGTTTACTATGGTTTTCCTGAAATCGTCACCCCTGGAAAAACATAGAAACCACCACAATAATCTTGTACCCAGACACAAAACAAACCCCAAATCCTTTTCCTATACTCTAGTAATGCTTTTGCTGCACTCTTAAGTATACAGAACCTAGCAACCTAACCTCTGATACCAAACTGTAACGACCTGCTTAATTTCCATATTATATATATATATATATATATTATACTATAATATATAACATGCTCTGATACCATTCTAGGAGTAAACCCAATCATTAGTCTAAGCAGCAAGAAGCAGAAATCACATAGACATAACCATATGAAAAAATATATATAATACTAATACCATACAATACCCGAGTACTACATGTTTCCCAAAATATATACACACATATCGGTTTCCCCAAAATACCCTCAACTATGTTAGGATATACAAAAATCCTCCACAATACTCACTTCACTGACAGGGCACTACTGAAGCCCCTCTATCTGCTCGCCTGGTCTGCTCACCTACCTGGATCACCTGAAAAATGATTCAACACTGGATGAGTCAACGCTCAGTAAGACGAAATATGCTATTACTAGTGTGTGGCAAATGAGCTACAGTTTATTAAATTCTATTTTCATATAATCATGTATAACAGGATACGTAAGTAAAGTAGAAGAAATAAAATACACCACCCTTTCCATGTTGCTTAACATAACAGTATTGTAGATTATATTCAAAATACTTATAGTGTACATAAATATGTTCCATGTTTCTGTAAATCTGTATATACATAATAGTAACTGAAAACTTTTCCTGTGGATAACTATGTGTCATGATTTAATCCCTCATGACAGGCTTGTGCGGCCTGTAGGCGGGATCTACACTGGCTGGCCGACCAGGGTAAATCACTATACTCCATCGGTCTTATCTGCCCACCTCAACCCATATCTGATGGGGAGCTTGCCCACGTCAAGGGCCTAGGTGATCTACCTACTACCACGTATTATCTAAATAGGTGGTTGCACTCATAACATAACATAATATCTGTAGCAACGGTACCGTGCTCTGTAACTGCATAGTTCAACAGGGTCAGATACTCTATAATGTATCTCTATATATAACTATCTAATTTACCATGATTATGAAATAATCGTAATAACCATGATGCTACATAAATTGTACTGTAATTCATACGTCGTAATACTGAGAACTGTATAATCATAACACTGAAACTGCATAATCATAATACTGACATTTGTATAATCATGGTACTGAGATTCATAAAATCATGGTACTGAAATATCATAAAATTAGGATACTGAAATATCGTAAAATGTATCTCCGTACTATATTCATATTCACAAGCCACACCATACTTTAATACATCATTTTGATAATTTAATAAACTGTATAATATTTTAAAAATACCTAGCATATCATATTTTCCTTACCTGACTACTGGAAAGCCCCTATGGTATACTAGCCTAACACCCACAAGGCCTCCTACAAAATACCTTGAAAACAACATTTTCCAGAACTAAATATCAGTATTTCTTCGCCTACATTATTTCCTATAACTTTCATAAGGCCAAAAATGGGCTAAAAGGCCTTACCCTAAATTTGGGATGAAATCCAACCTCGTTTCATCAACGATACGCTGTGGCATACTTGTAGAGAACTTCGTTAGGAGCATCGTGGTGGCTTCGGATCGTCGATCCGGCGACTGGCGGGGCCGAAATCGAAGAAAGAAGGGAGAGAGTTCGTAGGAGAGAGAGAGAGAGGACAGAGAGAGAAAAGCATTAAAACTTAATAAAAATCCGAGTTTTCACTATTTATAGGGCCAAATTCGTCGATGAGACACATCACCTCGTCGACGAGTCCTTCATTAAATTCGTCGACGAAATTCAGAGCAGCCCATTCTTCGCTCGGTAGCTTCTCGTGGACGAAATTTGGAGTTCGTCGATGAGATCCTGAAGGCCTTCATAGACGAAACCTTGTATTCGTCGACGAATTTCCTTATGCACTCATCGACGAAGTCTACTGCCTCCTTCTGTTCCTGTTTCCATTTTTCTCCCTCTTTATTATTAAAATAATATTATTCTTTGGGTCACTACAGGTAGTATCCATGATTTTCTTGAAATCGTCACCCCAAGAAAAACACAGAAGCAACCCCGGTACTCGTGTCCCTAGGCCGCAAGATAGAACCCTAAATTCTTACCTCATCCTCTAACAATCACTAACTTACATTTCAATCTACCCATCTCCTATTTCCCTTAAAATCTACTCCTATACTCTGATATTACATTCTGCTGTTTACTAAAGTCTGTAGAACCTAGTAATCTAGGCTCTGATACCAAACTGTGACGCCCCGATTTTTGTACAATTTTTTTTTCAATAATAAATAAATTTTTACACGTCATCAACAACATCCATAAATCGGCCACGTCAACAATCTTACTATCATTCATACGACCCGACCCGCACTGGGTACCGGGTAAAAAATTATTTTATTTATATAACCTAACAACAGAAGACAGTATATTTATAACATCCAGAATACAATACCTAGAGTATCAACATACATAAATACACAATATAATCTCATATCCAAAAACAATACAACCCTAGGGAATCACACCTCCCTAGTCCAAACTCACCCTGTATATCAGGGTCCCAGCTCCCTATGATCATAGAGCTCTATCACCAAATCTATCCCTGTTTCCTGAAAAATTTAGATAATTTGGGTGAGACACATCTTAGTAAGAAGGAATAAATTATTTATAGTGTGTGACCATATGAGTTCAGTTATAACATGCTTTACTTTTCAAAATAATATTTCATCTGAGAAAATACATTGGCAAATATATTCTCATAGTCACATAGATATACAACACAAGCTTTTACAAGCTTTAAAATCATTTCTCAAAATCAAAAAGTTCATGAGAATAGGGAAGATTACCCTCCCATACAGGTAGCTTCCATCTGCCCTAACACGTCATGCAGTCGGGAATGTCCACATCTGGTACCTATTAGGGCACTCACCTTACTTAGTAAGCCCTCAAGCGGAGAGTTTCATTTCGTCTCAAATATTTATATTATTAACTCACACAGTTCCATTTCTCAATTTTATCATTCTTCGTTTCTCAATTTCCATTTTTCCTATCATTTCTCATTTTAGCCAATTTTATCATTCTTTCACTTTCCATTTCCATTTTACTTTCCATCTCATGAGTATCCTTGGTATCAAATACCAACATCACGTCTGTAACTCATGGCCACCCTGAGGATCTTTCTATCCATGCCATGCTTCCCCCCATGGTCAAGGTTGTGCGGACCGAAGGCTGGATCTAACCGCAGTTGGCCGACTCGGTTAGATCAAAGTATCATATCACATATCGCGTTTGTAGTACGATTGGCCGACCTATAACCCTGATCTGGACTCAGGGGGCCCAACAACCCTACAAAATGGCTTAGTCGACTGTCACACCACACGCTCCAAGAGTCCCTGTGGTTGCACTAACACCACTAGCAACGGTATCGTGCTCAATATCATAACCATCCATCAGGGTTCACTACCACATAGTCGCAATCATTATGCAGTATTGACATTTCGTCAATCATATTCCAGTATATCACAATTCAGTTCAATATAAATATTCTCATCATTTTTTGTACACATTTCATTATCTCGTAATAATATATATAATATTTCACGTATTTTCATATTTTCCCAAAATACTCATATCAGTAATTTGTACAAACTCATTTCTCATGCAAATAATTTCCACTCACATATAAATACCACATTTCATTATTTTTCACTAATCGCATCAATCATTCTCATTTCAATATTTTCTGAGAAAATACCCATAGTTATATTCCACATTTTTCAACTCATGTCATGTGCCACATATTTTTCATCTAATATTCATAATATATTAATTTTAGATTCCGAAGCATCACAAATTAATATTACTCAAATGCAACACAATTTATCTGATATTTATATCATAATAATTTTCAGAAAAAATATAATATACTCATTTTCATATATTAATTCAAACGGTAATTCTAAAAATATTGCTATAATTTATTTCACTTACCTGACTTATTGAGAGTCTCGTTAGAACTCCAAATCCCACGCCCTTGGCGTTCGAAACTCAAATCCTACAATTTGCATATTTCTTAGATTAATTAATTCATTTCCCAAAAATACTTCCCATCTAGCCTTCGCTAGGTCCCATGTACTCCAAATTAACATTTAAATCAATATTTGACACCCCCACTTAATTTTATGAATTTTACTTGCGGGTCCCAAAATTAAATTTGCGGCGCTCACCCGAGCCCTAAATTTCAAAAATTCTACTTCAACTCCAGATGCTCAACATTTTAGTATTTCTAAATTAATCCTAATTAATTAAAAATAAGCCCCTTAATCACCCCCGTACCCCAAATTTAGGGTTTTGCCCACGACAATCCCACGAGAATTCCGTCCCGCTAGACTTGTAGAGAATCATCCCTAGATTCTCGTGGTGGTATCCATTTGTCAATCAGACTTATAATTTGTAAGAAATTAAAGAAAAAAGGGAAATTGACTTACCCCAGGAGATACGTCTATGCCGCTCCTACGATCGATCCGCTCCGGTAGAAATGACGGTAGTGGAGAATGGAGCTCAACGGTATCTTTACATTCTCGATCAAGAGAGAATCTGTCACGTAATTGAGGAGAGAGTGAGAGAGAACGAGAGGAGAGAGAGAGAGAGAGAGAGTTCAAAAAACCTTGGGGGGGGGGGCTCTGTTGCGCCAATTTAGAAAGGAACATCCTGAAGCTTGAAGCTTCAAGATGATCACCTATATAATAATAATAATAATAATAATAATAATAATAATAATAATAATAATAATAATAATATATTTTATTAATAAAAATAAAAATAAATATTAATTATTATTTTTTTATTTTTTTTATAAATCTGATTAATTAATTAATTAATTAATTTTTTTTTTTTTGGAATCACTCCACCAATCTTATATAGCCCCTTTTAGGGTTATTACACACAGTATAGCTTATACTTATGTTTCTTAACATAAACTATTTTTCTTAATATTCTATTCATAATGCTTCTAATATTCATACGTACATCTATGGTTTCTATAAAATTTGGATATATATATATATATATATATATATATATATATATAATAGCTGAGAAAATTTCCCTTGATGAATAATTGAAAGTCATGATTTAACCCCTTATGATAGGGTTGTGCGGCTCGGAGGTGGGACTTATCACTGGGTGGCCGATTAGGATAAGTCAACTGAACTTCAAAAGTCAGATCGACCTCCTTAACCCTAACTGACGGGGAGCCTGTCCACAACATAGACACGATCCATTGCTGAAAATCTATATACTATCTGAGTTATATGGTTGCACTCTGAACTGAAAATAGCAATAGTACCGTACTCTACTAACTGAATCTATTCCATTAAGGTTTGATACTATATATGTAACTGATATTTCTCTATTTGTTTTACCATGATTTTGAAATAACCATAAACCGTAAAAGTAATCTGAATAAATCTGAAAATCTGAATAACTGAATATTTAATATTTGTATATCTGAATATCTGTCTGAATATCTGAGTATTTGGGTTTTATGGTTCTGAAATCATGGTATTTTGAAAATGCTGAAATTCTTTACGTATACTGTACATCATGGTATCTTGGAAATACTATAAATCATGTTTCTGAATATTCTGTAAAATTTCTAACTGTATGTATATTGAAATTTCATCATTCTATAGAACATGTATATTTCATGATATTTTCTGCTAATACATTGTAAAACATGGTAGTCATAAACTGTATAAATTCTATGCTAATCTGTTACGAGCTCATGCCACACAACTAAATAGTTAAATTCACTAGCTCTGATATATGTATTTCCCATTATTCTAATATTTTATAATCTAATAATTTGGTAAAACATATAATTTTTTACTCGTAACCATACTAAAAAATCCTAGCATAACATATTTCCCTTACCTCGTAATTAAGCTCGCCTACTAACGTTCTAAATAACACTTCTAGCATTTATAATTCCAGAACCCTAAAAATATTATACATATATATCCTGTCAATCGACCAAATACACAGAACATTCTTCATTTTTCTATCTTCTGAATTATAAACTATTCATTATTTACCTGAGCTTCTGAAAAGATATCAACTGGGGTCCTCAACCCATTCCTGCAAGGTCCCAAAACACCCTAACCGTGAGAACATATTGTAAGAACCCGAGCTGTAAAAATGGGTTAATATATATAAGAGAGGGAAATTTTGGTAAAGGAGCAGGTTCATCGACGAAGCCGGATTTTGTCGACGAGGCCTTTGTAATTCTCGTCGACAAAATTCAGAGCCTCGTCAACGAGAAAAAGCCAAGGTTTTCAGGAAAATTTAAATATCAGGGTTCGTCGACGAAATTACCACCTTGTCGACGAAATCTCTAAAGACCTCGTCGATAAGGACATCACTTCGTCGACGAAATCCTCCAGCTCAAAGGCTTATAAAAGATCTTTTGGGGTTTGCTTCTTGGCTAAGTTTTGGAAATTCTCTCTCTCTCTCTCTCTCTCTCTCTCTCTCTAAGATTCGAAGATCTCTCTCTCTCTCTCTCTCTCTCTCTCTCTCTCTCTCTCTCTTCGATTCCTTTGCCATTTGTCGTCAGATTCACAAATCCAAAGTTACTGCGAGGATCAGTGAAAAATTCTATACGTTTCTAGCGGATCGGAATCTCGTTTGGAGCGATTTCGGGTTTCAGGCTAAAATCGAGGTAAGACTCGATTTTCATTTCTTATTCAGTATATGTGTAGTAGTACGTATTGTAAGCATGTACTGTACTGTGGTTTGTAGGTTTTGGAGTCTCGGTTTGTGGTTTTGAGGACCATAGAGTTTGTAGTTGGAATTCAGATTAAGGTAAGGGGATTTATATCAGTCCATTTTTGAAATCAGGATCGGTAAGCTTGTAGGCTATGATCGTATGTATTATTTGACTAATTATTTGGGAAAATCTATCGGGTAAAAATGCGGGATTTTTGGGTTACAGTTTTTCAGGAAAATTGGGGATTTCGGGTATCATCTCTATTTTTGTTTGGAAAACTGTTGTTTGCATTAAAACTGTATTATTGAGGTGACCGTAATCCATATTTGCATAAACTGTATACTTGAAATTGTAAATGATATGATTTTCCGTAAACCAAATAAGTGTGGTATGTATGGATGTATGTGTTTGTTCCAGATACTTCTAAAACAGTTATGTGGCAGCTAATTACCGTACGCTGAAATGTATAGGGACGTGAGTTCCAAAATGATTCCAGGTTTTGTGAAATCGGCTAGGGGCGGCTAATTACCGTACGCCGAGAGTGACCGGCTTTATATCCGAGGGTGTGAAACATCAACAGTCTAATTCCGGTTGGTCACCGAAGTGGTGTGAGCTTTATGCTACATCGTATGACGCAATGGATTCACTGTGGGCCTAGGTCGTCGCAACGTAGTTATGCATATGACAATGTAATTGGGGTGAGACTAAGTGACCTTGTGTAGTTGCGTATGTAGCAATGGATTCATTATTGGGCCTGAGTCATAGATCTTCGTAGTTGCACGTGTAGTAATGTGATCACTGTGAGACTAGGTGACCTTGTGTAGTTGCGTATGATGTAGTGGATTCACCATTGGGCTTTGATCGTCGCAGCGTAGTTGCGTATGTAGCAATGTAATCACTGTGAGACGAGGTGACCTGGTGTAGTTGCGAACTGGTGTGACGACACTGACCGTATGTATGTATGTATGTATATATGTATGTATGTATGTATGTATGTTGGGTATCGTATGAACTGAAATGTTTTTGTGAAAATACTAGAACTGTAGAAACTGTACGAATTGTTTCAAACTGTATCGTATGTATAGTGTTATGAAGTATGTGAAATGACACTGGTATGCCACACACTGATATAAACTGTTTTCTTCCTTACTGAGAGGTGTCTCTCCCCAAATGTACGTACAATAATTTCAGGGCCTTCAGGTAGCGGTAAGTAGGATCCTAGCGTCCAGAAGCAAGGGGTGTCATAGCTATTGCTAGTACCTTTTAGGTACGAGTTTTGATATCCAGGTTGTCGGGATGGTTTATGTAGACACCTGGGTTATGTTTGTACTATGGGAATGTATATTCTAGCTTGTGTAGACTTTGGCATGATACTGGTTGTGTATAAAAAATCATATTTCGCTGCGTATTTTGATGAGTATGGACGTTTGTATGTATGTACATCGGGCATCCGTTCACCCCATGGGGTCGGACCCTCTTTTCGTGTTGTATCATGTATGTTTTAATTGATACAGTGACAGGTTAGGTTACTAAATTCACCCTCGGGTCCCATTTTCGGGTTTGGGGCGTGACATATAATATCTTGATTTTACTTCACAAAATTCCAGTATATTCTCATATAATACAAAATCTAAACTCAAATAAACTTGGTAATATTAACAATACCCAAATAACTACTTAACCTGGTTTTGGATGGTTCCCAAACTTCTCAAATCAACATTTTGCTCCTACTATGTTGTAGAGAATCTCCCTAGGATCACCATGGTGGCTTCTGATCGTTGAGCCAGGGAGAGATGGAGTCAGAAACTTAAAGAGAAGTGAGAGAATACGTTTTCTAGAGAGAGAGAGAGAGAGAGAGAGAGAGGGAGAGATGGAGTCAGAAACTTAAAGAGAAGTGAGAGAATACGTTTTCTAGAGAGAGAGAGAGAGAGAGAGAGAGAGAGAGAGAGAGAGAGAGAGAGAGAGAACAATTATGCCTGACATTCCCGCAAAAAATTGATTTTTGGTTTTATGTAGAAAGCTTTTCCACGTGGACTCGTCAACGAGACACGTCGCGTCATCGACGAGTCAATGAAAGGAGCTCGTCGACGAACACCTTCTCCTCGTCGACGAGTTTCAGGTTTTGGAATAGTCATCTCAATAATTTCTTGTCTACGGGACACGAGTTCTCGTTGACAAGTCGAAGAGCCCTGCTCGTCGACGAGCACTTCTTCACTCGTTGACGAGATCCTACTGAAATCCCTTTTTGACAAATTCTTCTCTCTCTCTTTTATTTTATTATTTAATTACTATAATTCTTCGGATCTCTACAAAACTTGTTTCATACTGGTTCAGAAGACCCAATCGATTTGAGAAAGAACCAGTCCAAGAAGGGATGACTAGTTTTAGGCCCGGTCAAGGTTATTCAAGTTAACACGCGTTGATTTTCGTAAGAGTGCATGAGTGTGACAAGGTACCCAAAATAGCCTTCATGTTCCAAAGGAATTTTTTTCTAATTTTTATCTTTTCTATTTTTTTTTTTTTTTGTAATTTTCCATATCTCCCTAATATTAAAAATAATGAAAGTCAAGTCGAAAATATTTTTATAATTTTCTCCTATTTTTCTACTTTTTATGATTTTTCACATTTTTATAAATATACAATAATGTACAATATGAGTAATACTACACAAATGGTAAATATACAATTCCAATTAAAATACTAACATAACAAATGTAAGATATAAGTAAAATCCTAATATACTGAGTATATAATATAGTTGAAATACTGAGATACTTAATATACAATATGATCAAGATTTTCACATACTAAATATATACTACTAAGATGCTAAACATATCATATAATTAGAATCCTAACCTGCTAAATATATAATATAATCTAAAAGACTTAAGCATACCATGATAATTATAAGCATATAATATGAACTAAAATACTAATGTAATAATAACTATAAACTACACATAAACTAAATAACATATAAACCTGATGGTAAACCTAATATTAAACCCAAACATGGATATCACAATATATAATAGAACAACATAACAATAAATAAAATAATAAAACACCACAATACAAAGATGACCACAACAAAAATACAAATATAATAATAAAGCAATGTGAAAACAGACTACAGTGCTACATCCAGTGAGTGTACTGTGTGTGTTTTAGTGCACACTGTGTGGGTGTGTGTGTTGTGTGCATGTGTTTTAGTGTGTGTAACAGTGTGTGCATGGGGTGAGTGTGTGTGTGATGTGTGCATATAGCAGTGTGTGTTAGTGTGTTTCGGTTACTGTGTGCATGGGTGTGTGTTTGAGTGTGTGTTCTCTGTGTGTGTGTATAGTGTTCTCTGGGCGTGTGCGCATGAGTGTGTGTTCTACTGTGTGTTGCTGTGTGTGTTCTACTGTGTGTGCGTGTGCATGGCCGTGAAACAGTGTGTGTGCAGGTGTGAGGGAGGGAGAAGCTCACAGCAGCGACGCGAGCAAAAATATCCCCGATGAGCCAAGCACAGCGGCAAAGACGGCAAAGCCAGCACGGTGCCTTGTCACAAATCACGAACAACAGATTTGGCCCGGATTCACTATTCCAGTGAACCGATGAGACCAAACGAATGCCCGAGCGGAAAACCAATTAAATCCAACTCCCAAAGAAAATCTTCAAGAAGATCATAATAACATCGCACACCATAACCGGAGCGGAACAACCAGTCTGGACTTCACAAATCCCGGTGAACCTAGTTGGAAAATCTTTAGAATAAGATCAACTTGAATATGAAGGCCAGGCTTTGACACTGAGAGTGGGCGGCTGCTGCTGTTGTTCTAGTTGATCCATGGCCAATAAAAAAGAAACTTTACCCTGTTGCAACTATTCTTTTTTTCGCTCGGCACAACACCAAAATAAAGAGTTTAAGTTCAAAGTGACCTCATGCAAAATATGGATAATGCAGAAAATCAACAAACCACCATCCCGAATGAGTTGAGCAAAGACCCAGTTGCTTCGACTCTTCGAGAGACAACTCAAAGAAGAGCTTTGATTGATTTCTTATACACAGAAGAGGCTTGGAGCAGCGGGAGACTGGGACTGTGGATGGCCGAGAGCCGGCGAAGGGGAATGAGAGGCCGTGGACGACAATGACAGCGTGGGGCGTGGGCAACGTTGTGCGGCGTGGGCGACGTGCCGGTAGATACGACCGCTTGCTGGTCTGGCCAGATCTGTGGATGGCTATGGTGAGGGCGAGAGATGAGTGAATGAGGGAGGTGAGGTGGAGCTGCTGTGTGTGGCTATGGTGAGGGAGAGAGACGAGTGAACAAGGGAGGTAAGGTGGAGCTGCTGTGTGTGGCTATGGTGAGAGAGAGAGACGAGTGAACGAGGGAGGTGAGGTGGAGCTACTGTGTGTGGCTATGGTGAGGGAGAAAAATGAGGAGAAGGAGAGGTCTGTGCGGAGGGGGCAAGGGGACAGGAGAGCAGTGCGCAGTGCACTGCCGGTAGGTGTAGTGGGTGAACAAGTGGCGGTAGGGGGTCTGAGTCGCAATCTCCTCCCTCTTTTATAAGCTTATTTTTTTTTGTCTTTTGCTTGCCCAAGTATTGTACCCCGGGCAAAATGGGATGCACCCATTGCGAAGTGTACAAACTTTTTAAAAATATAACGTACATACCTAATACACATATATATACATATAAAAAGACAACACACACACACACACACACACACACACACACACACACATATATATACTCATACACATATCTTTTTTTTTTCTTTTTTTTATTCTTATTGTCCACTTTTACCCCCCGAATACAGAGACTTGACTGAAAATTTACAACTTAATTTCCTGAAAATAGAAGGACCTGAATTCCATTTTTTAAAAAAATCCCGGAACTCGGTAAAAACGTATTGGGACTTGGTAAGACACCGGGACTTACTGAAAACAAAACGGGATTCGGTAAGAATACCGGGACTCAATTAAAATATACCAGAACTTGGTAAAAATACTGGGACTCAATTGAAACATACCGGAACTCAATAAAAACATCGGGACTCATTTAAAACATATCGGGACTTGGCAAAAACACCGGGACTCATTGAAAACAAACCGAGACTCAATTAAGAACATCAGGACTCAATTAAAAATACTGGATTTTTCAAACAGGGTCCTCCAATTTTCGAAATTCGAAGTCAACTTTTATTACACTGAGTCTTCTTGGGGAGGCCTGATTAAAATTGAGGTGTCGACAGTTTGTATAGAGTATATATGAGGAATAACAAAATATGCTTTTATGTCTGAAAGTTGTTTGTACTCTCCGCCACATCGCTTTTTATAAGAACCATGTGTGGCCCTAGGCCGCCAATGTACATAGAATTTAATATTGGTCTTTTTGTTACCTTTCATTTTTGGATGTTTGTTTTTACTTTTGTCTCTACGATCATAATTGTATGGATGAAATTATCTTTTAAAAAAAATTAGACACGTTTTTATCTAAATTTGGACCGTGTAGAATGGAGAAGAGATTCTTAAAAAAGGGAAAAAAGGAAAAATGAATAAACAATCTAATATGCATTATCATGAAATGTATAGGATTCTTATAAAAAAATTGAATAAGGGATTAAATAATCATGGAATATTATATTTATATATACTTACTCCAGTATTTGAATGAATTATTTTCTATTAAAGTTTCAAATGTTTTATTTTTCTTAATTATCACAGACTATTAAAAGTTATTTGACAAATATCATAGAGTAAAATATAAATAAATTTTTCCATTTTTGGAAAGACCTTAAATCTAGAATTTTATGGTTTTGAAAAGAAATATAATGTAAATTATATTAAAATTTGTCTAAATTCACTCAAATTTAAATTTAAAATCTAAAATCCATACTGTGTTTAAGTTTTATTCAATTTATAAAATAGTATAAGATAATCTCAATGAAATAGAAATTGCGTAGGGATATAATAATTAATCTTGTAATAATTAAAATAATTTCGTCCAAAACATACGTGAAATAGAATTATAAGAGATATTCTTATCAAGAAATTTAGAATATTAATTGCATTTTATTAATTAAGCCATCATTTATCATCCTTTTAATACATCATGACATAACCTCTAAAAATTGAGGGTGTACTCAATTACCATATTAAGCATACGAAGCAAAGGCAACATCAATATTTTGATGTTTTTATTTAAGCTACTAGATATTGATAGTAATCAAAATATTGGAAACCACTTTTGGTTAAGATTTCCTGTGGATGGGTACATAATTATTTGGTGGAGACTTGGATCAGACCTTCTCACATCCATCACCAATCCGAGATATAGGTTCAAAATAGTGCCATCATTTCCAAATATCCATCGTTCAAGAGATGACGTGGAACTACAACTTGCAATACTGACGATAGTGAGATCTTCACTTTGATTTTCATAGTAAGAAATGCAAAGGTCTCGATTTTGATTAGGCCTTATAGAGCGATCCGGATAGAGGGCCCATTGTTGTTCGGCCTTTTGGTCCACACATTCCTCTAACCACACTGCATTCCCATTTGCTTGCATGCAAAGATCTTGAAACCCAACAATGGTCCTTACAAAAGGATTTGAATCATTGGTCGCGAGCCAACCTTGACGAGAGGAATAATTATTGACCTGCACAGTGAGCGTAGTATCACTATTTCCTGATTCTGCACTTAAAACAAGTGACGATTTGGGATTTATGATGGTTCCATTGGTCCAAATTTCCCAATGGGTAGATTCAGTTACGGCACTAGCACAATCGTATATCATGACATAATTTCCTGCACTATACCCATATGTAGTCAAGCACTTGCCTTTAGATTGAATAGTCCCGTCTTTTTTCATGGTCCACAATTGATTCTCATCTGCATTGGATTTACATGGCCACAAAATTATTGGGTCGCCATTGTTGAAAAACCCACCCTTCACGTCTGCGCACAACCCATTTCGACCCTCGATGCGCACCGTGAGCTCTTCTTCTGTGCAAGTTTGATCATTATATGCATCCACAACAGGCCTTATGAGAAGGGAAGATTGAATTGTTGGTGGTTTTTCACAAATGTACAACATGATTCCAATGGTGGCAACTACATCAGGCATCACATTGCTCACTGTGAAATGTGTATAATCAGCTCTCTGTAAATCAACTTCTGGAAAGGACCCATCTTCGTCAGACTGTTGAATGGATTTAGAGAGGCGCTTCCAACGCCGCACGAGGCGGACCACAGCACCATTTGGGACAATGGTTCCTTGGCTTTGGGGTCTAATGGTTTGGGTTACTTGTTGCTCCACATATCGAAACCTCACTGCCTCTGAAATCATCAAAATGCAAATTATAAGAGAACGAGCCACCTTTGCTTTGTCCCCCTCTGCGCTAGACCTATGGAACAACAAGCCGATGGCTGAATCCAATGGTTGGATTCCCAATCCAGGATCAAGTCTATCAAGATCATTCAAATCTACAACCCCCAAGAGGTCATCATAGTTGCCACCATACGTGAGAGTATGTTGATTTGAGTCTGTGAAAAGATTGGTGAATGCTGCCTCGGGAGCATCTCGAAAAAAGAAGGACTCGCCTCCTACTCGATAACCCACCACGTACAGATCGGTGACATCTATGGCCAACGTGACAACATCCTCTGCATTGTTGGAGAGTTGCACCAGGAGAAACCGCTGGTTGTCAAGCACTGTGTCTGGGTTGCGAAGTACTGGGATTCCATGTCTCCTATCATCTGGATTTGCCACTTGATCTCGAATGGATTTCAAGAACTGCCTGTAGTCATTTTTTGTGATAGTACCGCTGGTGGTGAATGTCACCGTGGGATAATCAAGGGGTAGTGGTGCGTTGAATTGGTGGTCATGAACTCCATCTCTGGGGGAAATTAGAACCGAGTCCACCATGGCATTAGTACTGCTCAAGGAAAGCCATGATGCCAAGACCATCCAGGGCACCACCATTTTTCTCAAGAGAACACCCATATCTCATCACTCAATAGGAAAGGCCAGTACTTATCGCTAAATTCCCAAGCCCACGCCTATGCGTGCTATATATAGTCATGCAAAGGGCGCGTGGAACGTGTTCGCAATTATTTGTTCACAATTATCGAGTGCTTTTCATTTTTCATTTTTTTATTTCCTTCTTTCTAGTAGCTGGAGGCTCATGAGAGTGATTTTGAATTTTAATTTAAATTTTTATAATTTTAAATTTAATATAATATAAATTTATATTAGAATTTGTATAAATGCATTTAAATTTAATTTTAAGACTCAAAATTTATACTTTCAAACATAGCTTTAATCATTTTCCATTTCTAATCATTTTTTATAATTCAAATTTGAGATTTTAAATGTAAAATCTTAGCATGGAAAGTTTCAAATGGTTGATTGAATTTATAGACTTTTTGTTTAAAAAAATAAAAATAAAATAAAAGAAGTATAGATGTTAAAATTCCTCTAAAAAGTACCAAATCCTTTATCATCTATTGTTGTGGAAAATGTTAGGACTCTTTTAGTTGTAGAAAATATTTTCTATTTTCTATTTTTTAAATTTTCTTAAAAGTTAGAAGGAATTTAGCTTAATTACATTTTAATTTTGGAAGATTGTTATTAAAAAGGTCAAAAAAAAAAAACACCCCGCTAATTTCATTTGTCAAAACTATTATTTTTAGTTGTATATCAAGATATAGTCAACAAGTTAATATATGTTCTTCCCTTATAGGAATGTTAAATTTTCAAAAGATGATTAGTCGGTTCACATTTAGTGATTATCAAAACATTCTATGGACATGAGTGTCAATGTGTTTAATACGAAATAAAGTGGAAGCTGAGATTGGAATGCTCAGAAGAAAAAAAAACCCTAAAAAATTGACCAAAATTCTGCCCCAATAAGTATGTTCCTTCCTTCATTCTTTACCTGTGGACTACTCGATCATTGTTTGAACATAGTGGTTGAGGCATGTGGTTGCCATGGTGACGAGAAAAGCATGTCACAAAAGGAGTCAATGCTAAGAGTTTAAAGATCCCTATGTGCACTTTCACATTTCTCGATTCACGCCACATATTAGATACATTAAGTGTATACAACGGAACAAATATAAATTTTCTATATATAAAAAAAATAATCTAATATAGCTAAATATATATATATACACAACAATATCATACTAGACTTTGTATGACGCCCCTTCCAATTTTTCTTACCTTTCTACCTCACCTTTTTTCAGAAATTTAATTATCTGTTTGTCACCTTCCCCTCCACTCCCCAACGCATGAATTCCCCGTGAAGAACCAAAACCATATATGCTTCTCTTTCTCTTTCTCTAAATTTAAATTCATGAAATGGTTAAAGCATGAGGAGAGGGTGTTGAAGCAAAAGGGTTATGTGTGGTTTATGACTCACTGATGACTCAGCTCTCTGCAAGAAGTGCGTGTATCAACCAACCTACCAAGCTCCCATACCCACCACTACTCATTCATGTTCATATGGTTTGTGCTTTCCTCCTTTTCTTTTTAACTTTATTATTTTTTTTCATTTTAAATATTATTCTCGCCACAGAATTATGAATATGAAAAAAAAAAGAGGAAAAAATTAAAAGAAAGAAAAAGAACATCGAATTTACGTGGTTCAGTAGTGTGCCTACGTTTACAGAGCGCTTATGTAGTTTCCACTATATCATCAAATGAAACTATCTTAAGATTTTGATTCTCAATTATAATATGTACATACAGTCCCATATAAAAATTCCAAAAAACTATCATATAATAATACAACTACATTATGCGCCGACTTAAATGTACTATATCGCACTGCACTCCCTCAACGACTTGATTTAACTATATAGGGAGGTTCTGCGCATGAGGGGTTAGGGCCTGCAAGCTACCTTGCCCTCCCCTTAAATATGAGTCATAATTCAGCAATTCTTTTATTCTTTTTATGAATGAAATTTAGATTGTCACATACAGAGTAATTAATTTTTCAAAAAAATTTACATATTTTTATCATACCATTAGAAGTTTATATTTCAAGTTTTAAATTTGTATTTGTATGGATTTATATAAAAGGAATATATAATTATGTTAAGTTTTCGTTCAAATACATAAATGAAGACAATCCCCCCCCCCTTGGCCCTTTCCATTCTTATTTGGTCCCAAGGACCCGACCCGACCCAAACCCCCTTACCCCTTACCCCCAACTCCCCAAGCTCATACATAATACATGAGCTGCAGCAGCAGAAGGTACAAGCCAAATTTAATTTCCACGCCATACATATGTATACATATACATATGCTAAAATTTAAAAAAGCTTGTTTTTGGGTCTGAGTGCAGTTATCTTAATCGACCGTATGCAATTTTATTTTCTCAATTCAACCCAAAATTGATCTAGATTTAAATCCAATCCATACTAGCCTTGACCCGGACTTAGATCCGAATCCATGTTCGGATCTAATTTTATGCTGTTAGGAAAGGTCAACCGCGCTGCCTCTGCGGCCACCTCCTCAGCATCCCATCAAAATTCGTAAATTTGTTTATAAATAGTGTTGTTTACGCACAAGAGAAAGCAAGGAGAGGGAAAAATCAAAAGAATGGTAAGGGGGGATCCAAGAAGAGAATTGAGGAAGGGTCTGAAATTAAAAAAGGAGAAATTTTACACATATTAGGTCCGATAATTCGTAATGGATTAGGCGAATTATTATGTGAGAATGTTACAATTGATATCTAACTCAACTGAGTTACGAATTTATGTCGAATTGGATCAGATAATCCATAACTGATGGTGGATAATCAGTCATTCATATCCTCCAATCAACCCATTTAAAGATGGATAACAAGAGTTTAAATCATATTCGACTCATTTAATGTGTGGATCGATTATGAGTCAGTTTAATCGAGTCAGATTCAGATTGAATTAATGAATTTTTATCCTTTTTTTTTAGTCTAGCCCGAATGCTTAATTTGGACTTGATATCAAATTAAGTAATAAGTTGTCATTGAAAAAAATTAAACTAAAATTACATTATTAAAATTAAAGTACGGTGATTCTTCCTAACAACTAATGTTTATGTATGATTTTTTAAGATTATTTATTATTATTGTCTTTTGCATATTTTATAAACTTCTAATATGAGGTCTCTAACTTATTTTTAAAATTTTAAATTGGAACGTGTTCGCAATTATTTGTTCACAATTATGGAGTGTTTTTCATTTTTCATTTTTTTAGTTCCTTCTTTCTAGTAGCTGGACGCTCATGGTCCGCGGATATGAATCACAACGAAAGATAATTATTCTATATTTGAGACAGTGACTTTGAATTTGAATTTAAATTTTCATAATATTAAATTTAATATAATATAAATTTATACTAAAATTTATATAAATGCATTTAAACTTAATTTTAAGACTCAAAATTTATACTTTCAAACATAACTTTAATCATTTCCCATTTCTAATCATTTTTTATAATTCAAATTTGAGATTTTAAATGTAAAATCTTAACATCAAAAGTTTCAAATGGTTGATTGAATTTATAGAATTTTTGTTTAAAAAAATAAAAATAAAATAAAAGAAGTATAGATGTTAAAATTCCTCTAAAAACTACCGTATGCTTTGTCATCTATTGTTGTGGAAAATGTTAGGACACTTTTAGCTGTGGAAAATATTTTCTATTTTCTATTTTTAAATTTTACTAAAAAGTTATAAGGACTTTAGCTTAATTACTTTTTAATTTTGGAAGATCGTTATTAAAAAGGTAAAAATAAAACTAAAAAAATAATGCATTTGCTTATATATGCAGAATGTATATTTTTTTTATTCTTATATTTCAAACAATTAGAGAAAAAGATAACTTATTTTTAAAATTTTTAAAAATTATATAAGGTATTATTTGGGGATGACTGAATTTGAGGATTGATTTTTTGTATTTGTATGTGCATGTGAATTTGAGAGAAACTTAATGTGATTTTTGGTGTAATCCCAAGAAAGGGGGGGGGGGGAGGGTGAATTAGATATTTTAAAAATTACTAGGTCAAATTACAATAGTAATCAATATTTCGCAACTTAGGGTCTGTCTAATCCAATATTAATCTAACAGATATATGAAAAAATTATACAAGTATCACAGTTCCAGAATGATGCTCAGAATGATCTTTGAGTCAAATATAGTATTTTCACTAAGTGTATTTTCAAAGATCTTAAGAACCCAAATAATATCTTCAAAGGATATTTTTCAAATATGAAGTATAGGAGATGTTGGAGATAAGCTTATAAAATATTTTTGGAAAAATCACCAAATAAGCTTTTGAATCTTGCAATGAAGATGCAAAGATTCACAAGTTGTAAAGAGTTCTTCCAACAAATATTTATAAATCAAATAATATGGGAAGAACTCAAGCTTACTCTCTAAAAAAATAATAATATTCAAATATGAGTGAAAAATTGAGAGTGTAAGCTTTGAAATAAATGTATAATGCTCTCAAGAATGAGTACTCAACCTCTCTTCAAGTTGCAATCAATATGCAAATGAAGAAGATGAGTTTAATGCTCTCTTTTAAGAAGATTTTGCAAACAAATATAAGAAAGAAAGTGAAATGAATGCTTGTGTGGGAGAGTATAACAAGAAATAACACAAAATATTTTCAGAGGATTTCTTAACTAATGATCAAAAGTCCTAATCAAACTTTGTAATGAGTTATATATAGAATTCCCAAAAATTATGACCATTAGGGACATAGTAGAAAAGTTTAATTACAAAAATGATTGTGTTTAGCGCTAAAAATATTGGGCAACCCAAGAGGATTGGTGGACTAGCAAAGGTGCTGGTCGGCTGACCTTAAGCAAAAAATTTGGCTTCCTGAGAGGGTCGGTTGACTGAGCAAGCCACCGGTTGATTGACCCGTGTGTATTTTTCAAATTTTCTACTAGGCTCAGTCGACTGGGCAAGGTTCTGGTCGGCTAAGCAAGGTTCTGGTCAGCTGAGCTAAAGGTGATTCCCAAACCTTCGTAAGTTCAATCGACTGAGCTAAAAGGTAATTTCTGAGCCTTACTAGGTTCAATCGGCTGAGGAGTTTTAGGAGAAAAATTTGCTAGTCGGCTGAGCTTGAGCAAGATTACATTTTTGCCCTTAAGGCATGGTGAGCAGACTAAGCTAGTTTAAGCTTAAAGGGTTTGGTTGACCGAGGTTAGTGAAAATATTAACAATTAATATTCTTATTTAAAAAATTTGGAAAGAAAATATTTACAATTAATATTAAAAATTTGGAAAGAAAATATTTACAATTAATATTAAAATTTTGGAAAGAAAATAGTTACAATTAATATGCTTATCTAAAAATTTGGAAAGAAAATATTTACAATTAATATTCTTATCTAAAAAATTTGGAAAGAAAATATTTACGATTAATATTCTTATCTAAAAAATTTTGAAATGAAATATTTACAATTAGTATTCTTATCTAAAAATTTGGAGAGAGAGAGAGAGAGATAGCCGTGGCAGTGGTTGGCTTGCAGCAGATGGAGTGGAGCTCTCAGATGGTTAGCTTGTGTTTTCTCGGCAGCAAGGTGGTGTTGCAGTGGCTTGGAGAGGTTGCAGCAGCAGAGAGTGTGTTGGTGCTTTGAGTGGGTGGCTGGTTGTGTCTTCACGGGTGTTATAGGTTGTGGTGCCGATAGCTGGTTGCAGGAGGAGGCTTTGGCTGTGACTGGCAGCAGAGGAGCTGGTCTGTGGTGGTTACGGGAGGAGGCTCTCGGGTCTATGGATCAGGTGGCTGTGTAGTAGAAGGTGTTGATGGTGACTGTGGCCGTGAGTTGCAGCAACTGAAGCAGGCAGCAAGGTGTTGGAGCTGGTTTGTGGTGGTTGCAGAAGGATGTAGTATGGCAACAGGTGCAACTGAGAGGAGAGGGAGAAGCAGGGAGAGAAGGAGACTAAGAAAGAGAGGAGAGAAAGAGAGTTAGAGAGAAGAAGAGAGTTTGAAGAAGAGATAGGGAGAGGGAGTAAGGAAGGAGAAGAGAGGGGCTTAGCCGAAAGAGAGATTGAAAGAGGGGGAGAGAAAACGAAAGAGAGAGAGTAGGGAGAAGGGTCAGGTGCGCTTCCTAGAATAAGAGAGGAAGAGAAAGTTAAATAGGGAGGGGGGTGTCTGCCCTACGACCTAGTGAATACTTGACCCGAATAGGCGACCGGACCCGGCCTGCGTGACGAGGTCACATCAAAGGTATTGTATTTATTTATTTCAATTTTCTTTCTATTTTTTTTTATTCCTTTACGAACTAAACCAATCTTAACCCCCCTGGAGCTCATATCTCTCAAAACTCAAAACGCAAAAGTTGTTGGTAATCTTTTCATCTTTTTCCAAGATTTCGAATTGTCTCGATCGGAGTTCCAACGAAAACGTTATGCATGAATTACGAACTAATTTCGATTTTAGCTCCTGATAATTTTCCTACTATAAAAAAAATATCAAAAACTCATAAATTGCTCTATAAAACCCAGAGATTATAAAATATTGAGAGTAATTAGGCATTTAATTAAAAATATAAGCTCTAGTGTTTGAATTAAAACACCTAATTATGTAGTTTAAATGCGTAATAAACCATAAGTTGCATAAGGTATCAGGGCAGAGGGGTACTACTTGTATGGGAGGGTAATCACCCCAATCCTTGGGAAACTCTTGTTAATAAAATACGCTATATGTGTGTGAGTATGGACAGAGAATGGTTTCATAATTGTGGGTTAATTTGTAAATGATGATTATATTTTAAACCACAAACCTCATGATAGCCACACACTGGTATTAATCTATTCCGTCTTACTGAGATATGCCTCACCTGATATGAATTTCATCTTTTTCAGGACCTCCGCGTGATCGAGCTCAGTGAGCATGGTGTTGGCATGCTTTTTTGAGAGAGAGAGAGAGAGAGAGAGAGAGAGAGAGAGAGAGAGTATAAACATTGGTTATATTTTTGGGGTTGTATTATATTTATGTTTTCCGAGTCTCATATTTGTGAATACTAGATGTTGGAGAATACCCTTTTGAGATTATATTTATGTAGAAACTCTGGTATATTATTGAGCAGTTGTTATTATTTCCACTGTGTGATTGAGATTATGGTATCAAATATAAATAAATGGAACACGTGGCACCTAGATCTCATTTGGTGGGTTCAGGCATCACTGCGTGCGTGCGCGTGTGTGTGTGTCTGCAAATGACTCTGCGTGCGTGTGTGCGTGTGCGTGTGTGTGTGAATTCACTAACATGTCATTTTTTGTATGCATACATATTGATTGTGAGTGATAATCTGTCATCTAAAATCAACTTAGAGTATGATTGTATTTAATATTCATAAAAATGTGTACAAATATTTATACATAGAAGAGCATGCATTCATATGGTCGATCAATTAGCCAATAAAATATGCAATTTTATTGAAATTTTTTTAATGATTTTTTGTGATGTTTCATGGTTTATAGTATGTACGAGGTCCAAACCGAGTGGGGTCAATTCCGACTGATCAAACTTCTAGCTATTTAAAATTGTATCATTTTTTGTTTAGGTATGTCCAATCATTTTGCTATCCAATCATTTATACTTATAGTACGTACATATATATATATTTATTTATTTATTTAAAAAGTGTACACTAATTTTTTGTATAATTATTACTTTGTAGGGTTTGCAGGCTGTCACAACATTAGGATGATGCCAACCACTATAGTCAGATGCAACTT
Organism: Malania oleifera; assembly: GCF_029873635.1. NCBI lineage: Eukaryota > Viridiplantae > Streptophyta > Magnoliopsida > Santalales > Ximeniaceae > Malania > Malania oleifera. Next base: position 104,831,588 of record NC_080421.1, read on the forward strand.
TTTCCTTTTTCAATATTTTTTGTTATTTGAACATAATGGAGTTTTTTATTTGAATTTTTATTTGTATTTGAATTTTAAACAATTTATGAATTTTGAATAATTTTCAGTTGAATTTTGAAGAATTTATGATTTTTTTAGTAACTCTGGTTCAATATTATGTATGCTAAAAATGTAATTGCAGCTTTTTATAGGAACTAATGAATGATTTAAAAAAATATTTATTTTAAAGTATTAGTAACGGTTTGAAAACTGTCACTAATAAGACCACTACAAAGTACTAGTGACTGTTCGCAGAATTGTCACTAATAGTGCCACTACAAAGTATTAGTGACAGTTTTCAAACCGTCACTTATAGTACCCACCACTAAGTATTAGTGACGGTTCGAAAGTCGTCACTAATAATTGGTCTTTCGTGACGATTTTCAGGAGAAAAAATGTAAAATTTATAGTGACGGTCTTAGACTTTTAGTGACGGAAAAAAACCATCACTAATACTTCATTATTAGTGTCGGTTTTAAAATTCGTCACTAATAAGTAGTTATCACCGCCGTTTTAGTTATGAATTGACAATCGTCACTAATAATGATTAAGCCGCTGTAGACACCCTATTTTTACCCTAACCAAATAGAATAAGAGGTCTATTCTTATTTTCATTATTATTACCTTATTTTATTATTATTTTATTATCACTATTATTTTTAGTATTTATTATTATTATTATTATTATTATTATTATTATTATTATTTTATTATTGTCATTTAGTATTTTTTACTATTACTATTAGTATTATTATTATTAGTATTATTAGTCTTATTATTATTATTTTATTGATAGTATCTTTATTATTTTTACTTTTACTACAATTATTTATTATTATTATTATTATTATTATTATTATTACTACTACCTTATTAATTTTATTATTATTATTATAATAATTATTATTACTATTACTATTTTCATTATTACCATAATAGTAAAAGTAGAAAAAGAAAAGAAAAAGAAAAATAAAATAAAAAAGGAAGTTTTTTTTTAGGGTTTTACAGAATTTTTTTATATAATGGGGGCGCACGGAGCTAAAGGAGGAATGGAAAAAAAAATCTTTCTTTGCTCTTCTCTTTCACGCACACAGCCGCCACAAGCCCCTCTCTTCCAGTCTTGCTCATTCTCACTGTTTTCCCAGCCTCCCTCTCTCGCTGAACTCTCTCCATCCCGAGCCCCCTCTTTCCATTCTCCTCCTCTTCCTTGTTCAGTCCCTTCCTCTCCCTGACAGCCACCGTGAGCCCACTCTTTCGTTCGCCCACAGCACCACACCATACCAGCAACCCCATAGCCCCTCCATATCATTCTCCAGAGCCACGAACAGGCTTTGCTGCAACCCTTCGCGAAGACCCTTTGCAACTTTCCTGCTGCCGCCGTCCATCCATCCTCTAGGTCCTCTGCAACACCGGCGGCCTCCCCTGCTGCACCGTCTTCCCAAGCTCCTCAACAGCAACCCTCTGAACACTGAGCCCCTCGCGGCGAGTTCCCCTGCCATACGCTGCACAGCCAAGAAAGCCGCACCACCTCCTCCCTTCTCCAAACTTGTCCAGCCACGACTGACAGCCCGACCTGGCGTGGCTGTCTCCGTTCATCTCCATCCTCTGCTCCGGCCATCTTCCGCCAGCCACAGCAACTCTCAGACCAGACCCGAACACCCTCCGACGCCGCCGTTCGCAGCCACCTACGATCTCCACTTCTCGTCGCGGTCGCCGGAGTTCATACCCGAGTCCACGACCACTCCAGTCACCCCTCTGTAAATCCCCTGCCTTCCAGCCAGCATCTCACAGAAAATACACACACACACACAGTGAACTCAGCACACACAACACTCACACATATACATATTTATTTTATTGATAGTGTTATATATGTTTATATTGATTATATCATTGTTGTTATTCGTATATTATTAATAGTGTTGATGTTATTGTTGACATGTTATTATTAGTAATATTATTACATGGTTTGTATATTATTATTTCGTAACATTATTATATTGTCCTATATTACTATTAGTAATATTCTTATTATTATTGGCATGTTATTATTAATATTATTATTATTTGTTCGTAGATTATTATTAGTTATATTATTATTAATTTATTAATCTTACTATTATATGAATTGTGTTAGTATTAATATTATATTATTTGTACATATTAGATATTTGATATTTAATATTTTGTTGGTTTGGGTTTTGATACTTGATCTTCATGTTTAGGTTCTTGGTTGTTGTTGTTGTATATTATCCTATGGTATGTTATTTATGTATTGTGTATTTAGGGTTTAAATTATTACATTTTGTATTTAGGGTTTTAATGGTATATTTAGGGTTTTATTCATTATATGTTTTATATTTGGTTCGATTGGTCTCTCATATTGTCATGATATATTAATGGTAAGGTTTTAAATTATTTCCATAATTATTGTCGCGTGTTTTATTTGTTAATTTTAGGGTTTAAATTGCTTCCCATAATATTACTTGTGTAATAGTTTCCATTATTGTATATATTGCATGTGTATTATAGGGTTTAATTTGTTTTCACATGTTATTGTACATTAATTGTAAGGCTCTAATTATTTCCAAGCTATTATTATTATTATTATTATTATTATTATTATTATTATTATTATACATATTGCCTATTATATTTAGGGTTTTGATTGGTTTCCATTTTATTAATATTTTTAGGGTTTAATTGCCTCTATATAGATAGTTTATTAATTTTAGGGTTATGAGTGTTTCCATATTGTTATCACATTTCAACTTTAGGGTTTCATATGTTTCCAAATTATCAGTACATATTTTTTAGGATTTTTGATTTATTTCCATATTATTGCATGTTTGCTTATTTTCATATTATTGTATATTATTGCAGGTTTGATTGATATTGTATATTTATTTTAGGGTTTGTCTAATTCCATAATTTCGTCTTATTTGTTTCCATATTTATTTATATTACTTTTTACTTTTAGGGTTTGATTTGTTGTCATGTTCTTAAAATGTTTCCTTTATTGTTAACATTAGGGTTTTATTAGTGTTATGTTAAATTTTTGATTATTTATAGTTAGGGTTTTTGCATGTATTTGTTAAGATATATTATTATCATATTGTATAGTTAGTAAAATTATGATATATATGTATTATTAGTCTAGTAGTATTATTATGGTACAGTATTAATATTTACGTGTTATGATATATATATATATATATATATATATATATTAACGAGGTATTATAATATCGTATTGGTATTTATGTGTTATTAATATTATGAGATATATATGTGTTATTATTATAGTTGTATTATTATTACAGGCAATGTATTATCATTATAATATATTAGGGCTATTATTTTCACATATTTATGGAATTTTCAACTATATCTTATGTTTATATTTTGTATTGAGATATCCATTATTTCTAATATTTTGGTTTTATTTTAGTAAGTATTTTTGTGTGGGTATATCCCTATGATTTTACTGCTGGGGTGTTATCCTTCGGGCTTTACATACCTTAAGCTCTGAGGGAATATATATATATATATATGTATATATTACATTTATTTATTTATTTATTTATTTATTTATTTTTTATGTGTATAAACTCATAAAAGGAGTAACTTAAAGACTTTTTAAATTAATTTAGGGATAATTTTAAATTAATTAGGTACTGTTCGTAAGAACGGGCACGTAGGGGGTGCTCATACCTTTCCCTCACGTAACTGAACTCCCGATGTTAGTTCTGGTAACGTAGGCCTATTCTACCCCTAATGGGGTAGTAATTATGTGTTCTAACTACACTAAAAGGTTAGTGGCGACTCCGACATTCCCTTATTTTTCCTCGAAAATTAAAAATGATTTTTAATGCGCCGCCCGGGGCACCCGCGCTCCTGGGACGTCGCGACAGCTTGGCAACTCCATTGGGGACCTTAGAGAGTCGAGCCAGTAATTAATTAGAAATTATCCCAAGTTGAAATTTAATAAATCTTTTAATTACTCCTTATTTTGTGAATATTGTAATTTGTAAATAACCTTGATTAATTGTAAATGTTTTATTTCCATAATTTACAAACAACCTTAATTAATTAAAATTATTTTGTTTCCTAATTTTTTGAATATTAATTGTAGATATTTTGTTTCCAATAAGTATATTAACTGTAGATATTTTGAATAAGCATATTAATTATAGATATTTTAGATACTAATCGTAAATATTTTGTTTCCATATTTTTTTTAAATAAGCATATTAACTAAAAATATTTTGTTTCCAAATTTTTTGAATCAACATATTAATTGTAGGTATTATGTTTCCATATCTTTTGAATAAATATATTAATTGTAGATATCTTGTTTCCATATTCTTAATAGCATGTGAATAAATGTAGGGATAGCGGGATTCGGTTAAAATTTGAATTCACACACTTTCACGCTCTATACCCGAGCTTTCCTTGCTATGATTAAATAGAAGTGTAATAGCGTCAGTCCCTTCGTGGCAGAACTTGATGGGACCTACGAACCACTCCGCTCAGTGCAGATTTTATCCGGACCCCTATGGGGGAGGATGGAATTCCAAGCTGGGGACCTTTTGTCAATAGGGTTAGAGCCTACTCACACATACTTGTATATAGTTATGAAGAACCCTGTATATATGTACCTACCCTGGGTCTGGACATCCTTCTCCCCATACCGTCTATTGTATATATGTTGTGAGATATCTTATATTATACCATGCATTCTGCATCCATTTTAAACTTACATACTACTTAGTCAGTATTATGAAAAAACTCAATAATGAAACTATGGCCCATTCTTTCAAAGAATGAAGAACTTGGCGCAAGCATTTTAAAATATAGGTCGGCCCAACCCTTTTCAAATAACTCGGGCCCAATTTTTTAAAAACAAACTTGGGCCCAACCTTTTCCTAAGCAAAAACTCGGCTCAGGCCTGATTTTAAAAAAGGGCCAAACCCAGATTTCAAAAGAGGGCTTCGACCCCATTGCCTAAAAATTTGGGCCAACATTTTTCAAGTAATCCAAGCCCAATTTCTTTTCAATTAAGGCTTTATGCTATCATGAAATTGCTCGAAGCCCATATTTTAAAATAGTTGAGGCCCAAGTGCACACTAAAAGTCCATAATTCCGCATTGAACAAATCCAACGGGTTGACTAGCCTAGGTCAACCCCAACCTCAGAACATAATCTAACCCTTCATAGAATCTGAGGTACATGGACCGTCAGCAAGGAAAGGACTGGTTGAGGGAAGATTTGAACTGAAAATGTCGCCCATCAATGGTCATGAAATCATTCATTAGTGGAATTTTTCCAGAATTTTGGCAAAGTAGTCATTTAAGTTACATCACATTCATGCACTTCATTTCATGCATAGCCATACAGGATAAGCTACATGCATGTTCATATCTTTGTTTGAATGTATAAGTGCACTAGTTAGATCCATACATAAACACTCCTTGCACAACATAATCATTGCATCCCATGGTCATGCATTAAATACTCACACATTCATGCATTACATAATCATGCATTTGGTTCTAAAAAGAAAGTTTTGGTCCACAACTCTCTCAAGGAAAAAAGCTACTTGAATAATTGAAAGCAATATTGAGACTGCTACGCACCCGTACAATACTCGGATAAAGGCAAGAGAAATGAGCGAGCAACTAAAAAATAGGGTCTTGGGCATAGAATATTTTTGAGTAAGTTCTCAATCACTCACTCTTTCCAATCTCATTTCTTAGAGATAGTTACAGTGTTCGTAAGGAAAACGCAAGTAAATTTTGATTATGTTAGTTTTTTTTTTATTTAAAATTTATGCCTGAGTTTATTTTATAAGTAAATTTCAATTATGTTAATTAGTTCTACAAAATTTTCATGAGTTTATTTTATATTTAATTATACTAGTTTCATCTTTAATATACTTGCATCTATTTTTGGGTTAAGAAATGTTCTAATCCCCTCGGGTAAATTTTCAGCATTTCTTTCTATTTAAAAATAAAATTATATTTATTTTTAACACAAAAATTGTGTTGCATGAGTTTATTTTTACGTTGCATTTTTTTTTGAAAATATGAGTAAAGATGAGATTTTTACGATATTATTTTAAAGTACATAAATTATAATAAGATGATTTTAAAACCCATTATAACAACGAAAGTTCAAAATTACAGATGCTCGGTGCCGCAGCTTAAAGTTTATACGGATCAGAGTGTACCCACACTGTTTATAGAGTGATTATTTAATGGATTTCTCCTGAGTGTACATCTGGTTCCAGACCAGGACTTAATAAAGAAAATCTCACTTAAAGTTTACGTACGTTAATTTAGTTTAGTCAGCCAGCCAGCTAAGTTCAATCTTCGGACTGCACAACCCAGTCATGGGGGTAAACATGATTTACAGCAAACAGGCCTAAGGGTGGTTTTTATAATATATGTTTATACATATTTAATTACGTGTACAAAGTTACTGATGATTTGAAGGAAAAGTGTAAGTTTACGTGAAAAGGATCATTTTAGTGCTTAAATGACGATCTAAGGAAAACATATAAGGAAAAGTATATGTATGTTTATCATTAAATATTTTTACAGTTTTAAAGTTAAAAGTTTAATTTAACAGTTATAGTATATAATTATAAAATTTTACTGTTGTAATTAATGACAAAAGTTTTATGCAGAAATTTTTAAATTTATATTTATTCTAAAAGAAATTTTGAAGTTATAGTATTAAATATTGTTTTACGAAATTTTTTAAAAAACTCATTTTGGCCACACACTAATAATAATCTTATTTACTTACTGAGCGTCGTCTCACTCCAATTATATTTTTATTTTAGATAACTCTGAAGGGCATGTCGGAAATCAGGCTTAGCAAGCATGCGGGTGGGGATTAGAAAAATAAAGATTTATTAGAAATATTAGTATGATGCCAGATATTTATGCTTATGTAATTTTATTCTTTTAAAATAAGTGATTGTAATATGGATAATTAGTGCTTTAATATTAATAATAATTGAGTTTATTTGCTTCCGCTGTAAATTAGTAGTAAAAAGTTAATATCCCAAGCCCCTCGGGGTCGGGGTGTTACACACAGAGAAATGGTCTTAATAAGGTGGAACCAATTTCCATGTCCTATTCAACATTGTTCCCCCAATTGCTAGAAAGAAGACTCATTTCAACGATCCCTGGAGGAGCCGTATGACACCCCCTACCACAATGGTGTGACCCGGATGCTAAGTGCGCGTATCACTCTAATTCTCCGGGTCATACCGTTGACCACTATTGGACATTTAAACATCAGGTACAGTCGTTAAAGGATGTTGGTTGGTTGGTCTTCGATGATAAGCAGCCAGGAATCCAGAGTGATGCCCTACCCAATCACGGGGGAAGAAATGGTTAATATGTTGTACGAAGGTCTGGGAGCCAAGGTCAGGCAAAAGAATATGTCAAGTTATGGATCCTAGAGTTCTCATAAGGAGCCTAAAAGGAGCAAAAGTATACAGGGGGCAAGTTTTTGATTATCTAGTTTGTTTCATGTGATGATGTCATTTTAATTCCCTATCTTTTGGCAGTCTATCGACACTATTGTCTCGGAAAATTTCCCTTTCATCAATAAATTGAATTATGCATTTTCTCATATCACTTGTGTCATGAGTTCAGTTGACCAAAAATTTGTTTGTTGATGTTTCGTGTAAAGATAAGGAAAATACCAGTATTCATAACCAGAAAGTGATGTTAATTTTGAAAGCCAAACACGAGAGGTGGAATTAGAAGAAGATAAAACAATTTTCCTCACCCTATGAACTTGGATGTTGTGAAGAAAAAAAGAATCTCAAAGGAATTCAGTAAAATATATGTGTTGTGCCAAGAATTTCAAGTCAATTCGCTATTCATGCTTTGATCAAATGAAAGATGGCCATCTTTGGCCGACCAGTTATCCCCAAAAGAACCAAATATTGATTTACTAATTGTTAACCAAGTTGAGCCTGAATGTTAAATTAATTTTTTCTTAAAAGCCAGTTCACCAAAAATTTAACCTGGGTTGGATCTCCTAGCATTTGGCAAGTCATATGAGACAATAATGGGCTATCGAAATGATGACAGACCATTTTTCTGCTATCCAAAATAAATTCAAAGAAGAAATCTCTTGCAAGTCCCTTTGAGCCTGAAAAATTCATTTATTGATTAACCCGTCAAAGGACCACACCTTACACTGGGGCAGTTTAAAAGAAATCAGTCCCAAAGGATGTCCAAATAAAATGCTAAAAAATTCCTTTATAAAAGGAAGGGCAAAAGTGCAGTAAAAGAAGAATATGCAGGAAAGAGAAAAAAGAAGAAAAAAGGAAAGAAAGAAATAAGGGACATATTACATATGTGATCTTTGACCAAATTACCCTTGATAAAATTGACAATTTTGAGCCTTATTTAACATTTTTTTCTTCTTTAACCTATGACCCCCCAGCCTACATTACAGTCCAAATGAAGTCCTGACCAGATTGGTATACATTGTTATCTCTAATGATTTGTCAGACTCAATGACGTGATATTGAAAGGGTACGTAGGCAACTTATCCAAATGACAAGTTCGGTCAATATCTTGCAAGTGCCTCAATTCAAACTGGGGGCATAAAGCATCATTATGGGATGGGATTTTCGAGCCTTAGTTTCCCTTTTATTCTGAAAACCTGTATCCCTTAGCATACGTTTCGTCCTGAGTCTTAAAAACCATCTTGAGATCAAAACATGGGTTGAACTTGACTAAACTAAAGGCAACATTTAAATATGAGACATTTCTAATGGTTTCACAGCATAATGAAACAAAAGAAGAGAGGTGGCCATCGATAAAGTTGGGACAGTCGAAAAAAAGATCAACCATTTAGTTTGGTAAATTAACATCAATGTCATATAACTTTTGAATACTAGTATTAATTTTACTTGTAATAGCATTGGAACATGGTAAAACATCTATTTTTGAGTGGGTGACGTTTTGGTTTCACAAGTTGATGTCATAACTGCATAATCATTCCTCATTGCCAAAAAAAACCTTCTTACTCTTCTAAGCTTGAAAAGAGGATGAGTTGCGGAACCACTAGTGTGCTTCTTATAGAGGAGGTCTCTGTTGAGAAAATATGATGCATGTAGAATCAGTCAATTTAACTGGGGCAAATGTCATGTCAGGCTTTAGAAGAATCTAACAACTAGGTCAAGATCAGGGACAGATAAATTCAATTAGGGCAGATTCTGTGATGGAGTTTCATTTGAGCAAAGTTTACCACCTCCATTAATAAAATTGGGCTAAGATCAGTTATAAATCCATTCAGCTGGGGCAGGTTTCAAGGGAACCAGGTCAGAGGCAACATAGCCAAGATTAGAGATTGATCGGTTGATTACAATCACATTGGAAAAAGAAAGTTCATGCATCGTCATGCATTTCATGCATTACACAGAAAAGTGCATACATATTATATCATGCAACATGCCTACATATCCCCATGTTCTAGTGTCATATCAAACACCTTGCATGCATGCATCCCCACATAGCATCATTCATTCACACTTGTCTTATCATCCTTGTCTAAGCAATTCATGTTTCATCTAAAAAATAAAAAAATGAAAAAAATAAAAAAATAAAAAAAGAGAAAAGAGAAGAAGAAGAAGGGGTTGGGACAATTGGCCCAGGTACCAATCGATCCATCTATCCTGAGATTGGGGCAACTAGCCCAGGTCTTAGTCAAGTCTTCTGCTTCAAAACTAGGGCAATCGACCACCCTAGTCCAAATTTTAACATTCATTTTGAAGCTGGGGCATCTGCCATTAAGACCAAATTAGGTCGCATGGCTCTTGGGATCCTATACCCGATCATTTATCGACAATTCATTTGGCTCTCGGAATCTATACCCGAGCATTCATCATCAATTCAAAAGTTCATCTAGTTCTCGGGATCTTATACCCGAGCATTCATCATCAATTCAAAATTTCATCTGGATCTCAGGATCATATACCCAAGCATTCATCATCAATTCAAAATTTCATCTGGTTCTCGGGATCTTATACCCGAGCATTCATCATCAATTCAAAATTTTATCAGGCTCTTGGGATCCTATACCCGAGCATTCATCTTCAGTTAGACAATTCATCAGGTTCTCGAGATCGTACACTTGATTAGTCATTAGAATCTCAGCATCCCACACTTGAGTAGTGACTTCCTAAGTCATTGGGATCATACACTAGGCACGAATCTTCCTCAAAATTCCTTGCTAGCCGGGATTCTACACCCAAGCCATCACTAACCATTGGTCCAGAATTCCCATCGAATAGTCATCAGATTCTCAGAATCCTACATTTAAGAAGTCCTCGAGATGCTACACTCGAGAAGACCTCGAGATCCTACACTCGAGCAATTAGCAAACTCTCGGAATCCTACATCTGAGAAGTCCTTGAGGTCCTACACTCGAACGATCAACAAACTCTCAGAATCCTACATATGAGAAGTCCTCGAGATCCTACACTCGAACAATAAGCAAACTCTCACAATCCTACATCTGAGAAGTCTTCGAGATCCTACACTCGAGCAATCAACAGACTCTCAGAATCCTACATCTGAGAAGTCTTCGAGGACCTACACTCAAGCAATTAGCAAACTCTTAGAATCCTACATTTGAGAATTCCTTAAGATCCTACACTCGAACAATCAATAGACTCTTAGAATTCTACATCTAAGAAGTCCTCGAGATCCTACACTCGAACAATTAGCAAACTCTCAAAATCCTACATCTGAGTAGTCCTTGAGATCCCACACTCGAGCAATCAATAGACTTTTAGAATCCTACATCTAAGAAATCCTTGAGATCCCACACCCGGTTCGAGTCACCCTCTGTGCACTATAGCTCGGGTTCCTACACCTGGTGCGAGTCCCCCTTCGTAAACTATAGCTCGGGTTCCTACATCGGGTGCGAGTCCCCCTCCGTGAATTACAGCTCGGGTTCCTACACCCGGTGCGAGTCACCCTCTGTGAACTATAGCTCGGGTTCCTACACCCGGTGCGAGTCACCCTCCATGAACTATAGCTCGGATTCCTACACCCAATGCGAGTCACCCTTCGTGAACTATAACTTGGGTTCCTACACCTGGTGCAAGTCACCCTCCACAAACCATAGATCGGGATCATACACCTGATTGATCATCTCTAGTGAAGTAACCCTACACCTAAATAATCGGGATCTTACACCTGATTGATTATTCTCCAATGTAGTAACCATTTTTCAAAGACTCGGGATTCTACACCTGAATACTCAGAATCTTACACTTGAGTGATCATCCCTAGTTAGCAGAAATAAACAACTCTTGATTAACCTGAAAAGTCATTGGGAGTTGAATGGCTTGGCAAAAATAGATGTCTTTTATCTTTACAGGCTTATTGCTACAAAAAACGTAGGAGAGTTCCTACCGTTACATTGAAACAACCAAGCCTACACAGAGGGGCAGCTGTAGATATCCTATTTTTGCCATAACCAGATAGAACAAGAGGTCTATTCTTATTTTCATTATTATGACCTTATTTTATTACTATTTTATTATCACTATTATTTTTAGTATTTATTATTATTATTATTATTATTATTTAATTATTGTCATTTAGTATTTTTTACTATTACTATTATTATTATTATTATTATTATTATTATTATTTTATTGATAGTATCTTTATTATTTTTACTTTTACTACAATTATTTATTATTATTATTATTATTATTATTATTATTATTATTACCTTATTGATTTTATTATTATTATTATTATAATTATTATTACTATTACTATTTTCATTATTACCATAATAGTAAAAGTAGAAAAAGAAAAGAAAAAGAAAAATAAAATAAAAAAGGAAGTTTTTTTTTATAGGGTTTTTTAAAATTTTTTTATATAATGGGGGCGCATGGAGCTAAAGGAGGAACGGAAAAAAAAAAAAAAAAAAACCTTTCTTTGCTCCTCTTTCACGCACACAGCCGCGTAACACCGGTCCTCTGCAACACCAGCGGTCTCCCCTGCTGCACCATCTTTCCAGGCTCCTCAACAACAACCCTCTGAACACTGAGCCCCTTGCGACGAGTTCCCCTACCAGACGCTGCACAGCCGAGAAAGCCGCACCACCTCCTCCCTTCTCCAGACTTGCTCTAGCCACGACTGACAGCCCGACCTGGCATGGCTGTCTCCGTCCATCTCTATCCTCTGCTCCGGCCATCTGCCGCCAGCCACAGCAACTCTCAGACCAGACCCGAACACCCTCCGACGCCGCCGTTTGCAGCCTTTTGCGATCTCCACTTCTCGTCGCGGTCGCCGGAGTTCCTACCTGAGTCCACGACCACTCCAGTCACCCCTCTGTAAATCCCCTGCCTTCTAGCCAGCATCTCACAGAATACACACACACAGAGTGAACTCAGCACACACAACACTCACACATATACATATTTATTTTATTGATAGTGTTATACATGTTTATATTGATTATATCATTATTGTTATTCGTATATTATTAATAGTGTTGATGTTATTATTGACATGTTATTATTAGTAATATTATTACATCGTTTGTATATTATTATTTCATAACATTATTATATTGTCCTATATTACTATTAGTAATATTATTATTATTATTGGTATGTTATTATTAATATTATTATTATTTGTTCGTAGATTATTATTAGTTATATTATTATTAATTTATTAATCTTACTATTATATGAATTGTGTTAGTATTAATATTATATTATTTGTACATATTAGATATTTGATATTTGATATTTTGTTGGTTTGGGTTTTGATACTTGATCTTCATGTTTAGGTTCTTATTTGTTGTTGTTGTATATTATCCAGTGGTATGTTATTTATGTATTGTGTATTTAGGGTTTAGTATTTAGGGTTTTAATGGTATATTTAGGGTTTTATTCATTATATGTTTTATGTTTGGTTCGATTGGTCTCTCATATTGTCATGATATATTAATGGTAAGGTTTTAAATTATTTCCATAATTATTGTCGCGTGTTTTATTTGTTAACTTTAGGGTTTAAATTGCTTCCCATAATATTACTTGTGTAATAGTTTCCATTATTGTATATATTGCATGTGTATTATAGGGTTTAATTTGTTTCCACATTGTTATTGTACATTAATTGTAAGGCTCTAATTATTTCCAAGCTATTATTATTATTATTATTATTATTATTATATATATTGCCTATTATATTTAAGGTTTTGATTGGTTTCCATGTTATTAATATTTTTAGGATTTAATTGCCTCTATGTAGATTGTTTATTAATTTTAGGGTTATGAGTGTTTCCATATTATTATCACATTTCAACTTTAGGGTTTCATATGTTTCCAAATTATCAGTACATATTTTTTAGGATTTTTGATTTATTTCCATATTATTGCACGTTTGATTATTTTCATATTATTGTATATTATTGCGGGTTTGATTGATATTGTATATTTATTTTAGGGTTTGTCTAATTCCATAATTTCGTCTTATTTGTTTCCATGTTTTTTAACTTTTAGGGTTTGATTTGTTATCATGTTCTTAAAATGTTTCCTTTATTGTTAACATTAGGGTTTTATTAGTGTTATGTTAAAGTTTTGATTATTTATAGTTAGGGTTTTTGCATGTATTTGTTAAGATATATTATTATCATATTGTATAGTTAGTAAAATTATGATATATATATGTATTATTAGTCTAGTAGTATAATTATGGTATAGTATTAATATTTACATGTTATGATATATATATTAAAGTGGTATTATAATATCGTATTGGTATTTATGTGTTATTAATATTATGAGATATATGTGTGTTATTATTATAGTTGTATTATTATTACAGGCAATGTATTATCATTATAATATATTAGGGCTATTATTTTCACATATTTATGGAATTTTCAACTAATATCCTATGTTTATATTTTGTATTGAGATATCCATTATTTCTAATATTTTGGTATTATTTTAGTAAGTATTTTTGTGTGGGTATATCTCTATGATTTTACTGTTGGGGTATGAGCCTTCGGTCTTCACGTACCTTAAGTTCTGAGGGAATATATATGTATATATTGCATTTATTTATTTATTTATTTTTCATGTGTATTTATAAACTCATAAAAGGAGTAACTTAAAGACTTTTTAAATTAACTTAGGGATAATTTTAAATTAATTAGGTATCGTTCGTAAGAACGGACACGTAGGGGGTGCTCGTACCTTCCTCTCGGGTAACCGAACTCCCGATCCCAGTTCTAGTAATGTAGGCCTATTCTACCCCTAACAGGGTAGTAATCATGTGTTCTAACCACACTAAAAGGTTAGTAGCGACTCCAACATTCTCTTATTTTTCCCTGAAAATCAAAATTGATTTTTATTTTGCTGCCCGGGCCACCCGCGCTCCCGGGACGTCCCAACAGCCGTTACTAATAAATATCAGTGACGATTTTGGGTTATTAATGATGGCTTGAAATCGTCACTAATAACCTTATTTTTTGTAGTAGATATTATGTTAATGCGATTGTTTTATTTGTATTTTCCAGAGCAATGTGTCTTTAGGTGACTTTAGCATTTAGTCACAAGATCTAAGATGCTCCCCTAATGACATTGCATTGAATTCTTGTCAAAGGTTTCTATAATATTATTAAAATACCCTTGATTTGGATATTCAATAATTATTGCCATGCCTTTTTCCCCTCCTTTTACTTCATAACTTCCATCTTTAGTGAATTATTTTCCTTCCATCTTTAGTGAATTATTTTCTTGGCAATAATTGTTTGACTCCAATGATACTTTCTACTAGAGATAAAGTTGGAAAATCAACTCACACATTGTACATGTTAATTTTCATTTCTTCCTTTTTGAAGTACCTATTAATTTCAATTTGCAGTTCAATGTCAAGATCAAACTACATGAAGAACTAATTCTCAATAGTTTTAGAATATTTTTTTTTTCAATTCTTTTGTACTATACGTGGCTTTGTAATAGAAACAAATATAAATATTAATGATGATATTTCATGTTAAAATTTGTAAACACTATTATTAGGAATGGAAATTCAAATTTTTTCCTATCTTAAATAACACTTTTAGGAAGCTGACATTTGATGTTGCTTCATAAAAGTGCAATTTAACAGACTTGTCGATCATTTTTATTAGGCTCGTATAGAGCATATATGAGGAATAACAAAAGATGCTTTTATGTTTGAAAGTTGTTTGTACTCTCCACCACATTGCTCTTTATAAGAACCATGTGCGGCCAACGTGCATATAATTTAATATTGGTCATTTTTTTACCTTTCTTTTTTGGATGTTTGTGTTTTACTTTTGTCTCTACTATCATAATTGTATGGATGAAATTATCTTAAAAAAAAAAATTAGACACTAGTTTATCTTAATTTGGACCGTATAGTATGGAGAAAAGATTCTTAAAAAAAAGAAAAATAAAAATGGATATACAATCTAATATGCATTATCATGAAAAAAAATTTGAATAATGGATTAAATAATCATGGAATATTATATTTATATATACTTACTCCAGTATTTGAATTAGTTATTTTCTATTTAAGTTTCAAATGTTTTTTTTTTCTTAATTAACACAGACTATTAAAAGTTTTTTGGCAAATATCATTGAGTAAAATAGAAATAATTTTTTCCTATGTTTGAAAAGACCTTAGATCTAGGTTTTTATGGTTTTGAAAAAAAATATAATGTAAATTATATTAAAATTTTTCTAAATTCACTCAAATTTAAACTTAAAAACCAAAATCCATGCTGCGTTTAAGTTTTATTCGATTTATAAAATAGAATAAGATAATCTCAGTGAAATAAAAATTGCGTAGGGATATAATAATTAATTTTGTAATAATTAAAAATATTTTGTCCAAACATACGTGAAATAGAATTATAAGTGATATTCTTATGAAGAAATTTAGAATATTAATTGCATTTTATCAATTAAGCCATCATTTATCATATTTTTAATACATCATAACATAAGCTCTAACAATTGAGGGTGTACTCAATTACCACATTAAACATACGAAGCAAAGGCAACATCAATATTTTGATGTTTTTATTTAAGCTACTAGATATTGATAGTAATCAAAACATTGGAAACCAATCTTGGTTATATTGATAGTAATCAAAACATTGGAAACCAATCTTGGTTAGGGTCTTCGGTCGCTGGGTACATAATTATTTGGTGGAGACTTGGATCAGACCCTCTCACATCCATCACCAATCCGATATATAGGTTTAAAATAGTGCCATCATTTCTAAATATCCATCGTTCATGAGATGATGCAGAACTACAACTTGCAATATTGACGATAGTGAGATCTTCAGATTGATTTTCATAGTAAGAAAGGCAAAGGTCTCGATTTTGATTAGGTCTTATTGAGCGATCCGAATAAAGAGCCCATTGTTGTTCGGCCTTTTGGTCCACACATTACTCTAACCACACTGCATTTCCATTTGCTTGCATGCAAAGATCTAGAAACCCAACAATGGTACTCACAAAAGGATTTCTATCATTGGTCGCGAGCCAACCTTGATGAGAGGAATAATTATTGACCTGCACAGTGAGCCTAGCATCACTATTTCCTGACTCTGCACTTAAAACAAGTGACGATTTGGGATTTATGATGGTTCTGTTGGTCCAAATTTCCCAATGGGTAGCTTCAGTTACGGCACTATTACAATCGTATATCATGACATAACTTCCTGCACTATACCCATAAGTAGTCAAGCACTTGCCTTTAGATCGAATAGTCCCATCTTTTTTCACGGTCCACAATTGATTCTCGTCTACATTGGATTTACACGGCCACAAAATTATCGAGTTGCCATTGTCGTAAAACCCACCCTTCACGTCTGCACACAACCCATTTCGATCCGCAATGCGCACTGTGAGCTCTTCTTCTCTGCAAGTTTGATCATTATATGCATCCACAATAGGCCTTATGAGAAGGGAAGATTGAGTTGTTGGTGGTTTTTCACATGTGTACAACATGATCCCCATGGTGGCAACTAGCTCAGGCATCACATTGCTCACTGTGAAATGCATATAATCAGCTCTCTGTAAATCAACTTCTGGAAAGGACCCATCTTCGTCGAAGTGTTGAATGCTTTGAGAGAGGCGATCCCAACGGTGCACGAGGCGGACCACTGCACCATTTGGGACAACGGTCTCTTGGCGTTCGGGTCTAATGACTTGGGTTACTTGTTGCTCGATATATCGAAACCTCACTGCCTCTTAAATCATCAAAATGCTAACTAAAAGAGAACGAGCCACATCTCTTTGGTTCCCCCACCCCCCCCCCCCCCCCCCTATGGAACAACGTGGTGATGGATGAATCCAATGGTTGGGTTCCCAATCCAAGATTAAGTTGGTCAAGACTAGTCAAACCAGCAACCCTTAAGAGGTCAGCATAATTGCCACCATACGCGAGAGCATGTTGATTTGGGTCTGTGAAAAGATTGGCGAATGCAACTTCGGGAGCATCTCGAAAAAAGTAGGAATCGCCTCCTATTCGATAACCCACCACGTACATAGTTGCGACATCTATGGCCAATGTAACAATATCCTCGGCATTGTTTGAAAGTTCAACCAAGGGAAACCGTTCGTTGTCAGGTACTATGAGTAGGTTTCGAAGTACTGGGATTCCATATCTCAAATCACCTGGATTTGCCACTCCATCTCGAATGGATCTCAAGAACTTCTTGTAGTCATTTTTTGTGACAATACTGGTGGTGAATGTCACCGTGGGATAATCAGCGAGTACTACTGCGTTGAATTGGTGGTCATGAGCTCCTTCTCTTGGGGAAATTAGAGCTGAATCCGCCATGGCAAGCCATGACACCAACACCACAATCCAGGGCACCACCATTCTTCTCGAGAGAACACCCATATATCATCAATCAATGGGAAAGGCCAGTACTTCTCGCTACCGCTGATTCCCCAAGCCCACGCCCATGCGTGTTATATATAGAGGTGCAAGGGGCACGTGGATGCATGCATTGCATGAAGGTGCCACCTCCACCAGATGTGTGTACTCGATTAACACCGAACACAATAAAAAGTAAAAACTTTATGATCTGGGGAGCTGAGTCCTATTAATGGAATTTAAAAAATTGGAACGTGTTTGCAATTATTGTGTTTTGTTTATGCGGAAGCCAGCTCACCATGTCCAATTCGATTGATTTTTTTTTTTTTTTTTTTTTAATTTCTTTCTTCTTTCTTTCTAAAAGCTCATGGTTGTTATTATATGAATAACACAATAAAAAAGTTACTATATGTTTGGAAGAGGCCTTTAATTGAATTTGAATTTGTATAAATTTAGATTTTATATAATATAAATTTATATTGAAATTTGTCAAAATGTATTTAAATTTAGATTTAAGACTCAAAATTCTTGTTTCTAAATGCAACTTTAATCATTTCTTATTTCTAATCATTTTTTTATATAATTTAAGTTTGAGACTTTAAATGAAACTTAAGTATTGAAAGTTTGAAATGGTTGATTGAATTTTTAGACTTGTTGCAAAAATTAAAAAAGTATTAAAAAAAAAATGAAAGAAGTTTAAAATTTAAATTCCTCTAAAAACTAGTAAATCCTTTATCATGTAGGTTGCACATAGTACTTAGGAAAAAGAAAATATTAAGACATTTATTTGTGAAAAATATTTTCTATTTTCATTCTTTTTTATTTTCTAAAAAATTATAAGAACTTTAGCTTACTTTTTAATTTTGGAGGATTGCTATTAAAAAGGTAAAATAAAAAATAAAAAATAAAGCATTTGCTTATATATGCAGAATATTTTTTTTTATTCTTTTATTTCAAATAATTAGAAAAACGATAAGTTATTTCAAAAAATTTTAAAAATTATATAAAGTAATATTTGGGGATGATTGATTTGGAGACTTGATTTTTGATATGTGCATGTGGATTTGAGATAAACATAATGCGTAATCCATACAAATTAAAGCTTAAGAATTGAATTATATGCTCTTCTAAGATTTAAAAATTTTAAAAGTAACAAAAAAATGTTTTCTAACTATTGTTGAAGATTAAACTTGATGGTGGGACGGTGGCAGCAAAACTTGATCGGCAGCTGCTCCACCAACCCGCCCAATATTGTTGAATTTTCTGAACTGCAGGCAACCTACTCCACCTACCAACCAATTTCGTTGAAATTAATATCCACCTACCATTCATCCTTTGCTATAAATAGATGTGTGTGTGTGTGTAATGTAACATATAGTGTAGAGAGAGACATTAACGAGTGAGAAGAAGTGTTTGTGTAATTTGAATTTCTCTGTAATTTTTTTAGATTGAAATCAATTAAGTGTTTATTGTGCAAATTGAGCATAATCCTCACTAAGTTTCAATCACAACCAGTGATTGAGTGAATCCCCTCTACCCATCAGTGGTATCAAAGCTTTAGGTTTGTCGGAATTCACCAAACAGAGGCTAACAGAGGAGAAATTCAAACTTTTTCCAGATTTGAAGTTACTCTAAATCCAAAATTGAGTATAATATTGTGAAATTCGTGTCGAGACGAGTTTAGCGGTGAAAATTGTACTTCGAACGGAATTTGAGAGCCCCTACACGTGCTTCCATGCGCCGCCAGCGAATTCAACATCAACGACACCTGCCTCACGCACCAGCGAGACTATTTACCAATGACGTCACATGCCGCATGCACCTTCACCCATCTTCTCCACCCGACTGATGTGATCCGACCCAGAAATCCTGATTATTTTACTTCACATCATAAATTTTATATACCCTATTAAATACACAAAAAATGAGAAACAAAAAAAAAAAAAAAAAAGACAAAATGGGAAGGCAGTTCTCAGCCTATTTTCGGGTTTTCGGGCCAATCTCCATTGCCTACACACACAGACCCCAAAGTTTAAGTTGGTGTTTGCTTAATAAAATACAAGCAGACACAAAATCCCTTTCGAGCTCATGGGAGCTAGCCCCCCCTACTCAACTACTTTATGCAATGACCACCCGACCCTACCCTCTGCAGCTAATGGGCTGCATCCAATCCTTGCCCAAAATCCCCAAAAAAATGGTGAATTGAGATTTGAAAGCAGGGTAGATGAGGAAAATCAAGGAATTCAGATATTTATTTTTAGCTTATAAATAGAAAGATAGAAAAAGGGAACCAAGGAGAGATAAAAAGAAAAAAACTACTATAGTTTCAAAAGGGGTGAATGGAAAATTAGAGAGCGCTAAGAGTGATAGGTTTTACTTGGGAAAATTTCTGTCGAAATTTCGGCAGCATGCCATCTGTAAATCGGACATTTTCCCATAAAACCTATACCTGATAGGTTCAAACAAACAATTCATAATTTAGTTTAAGGCACACAAGAACCTATATCCACTACTAGTATGTAATTCTCATCAGCTGCATCCGTCATGTAGGAGACATTCTAAACTAAGCATGCAATCAAGTAGCAATCAACAAATGATACAAAAGATAAATTATCCATTAGAAGATATACTCATTTATCGCATAATGAGTAGTAGGAATTCAGTGCTTTTCATATTAAGGCATATGGGCATAAAAGATAAAAATCATAAGAGCATTTAATGTATATATATATATATATATATATATATATATATATATATATATTCATGAAGAGAAATGCTCCCCCTGAGTTATGCACTTATTCAATTTATGTTTTTTCATTTTCTAATTAATTAGCCAAGTGTTTAGATTTTTTGTGATTTAATCTTGGCTAAACATGATTAGGCTTAGAGGACCAAAGATTCACATGCAATACTTCTTCAGGGTCATAAGCCAATGTATGCTTCTTTACTTATCAATTTCAATATATGATAGAGGCGCAAGTTCAAATGGCTTTTCTTTCTTAATATTCATGCATAGGTTTCTTAGTTATTGCTATTTCATATATGTTGAAACCTATGACCATCAAATTAGCCATTTAACTTATTTCTAAGGATATGAAGTTCTAAAGGATATGACTTTATGTTTTGAGAGCTTATGAGACAAAAAAGAATAAATTAAATACTCTTAAGGATTAAAATTTATGTTAATTTCGAAGAGTATTCCTTTTGAGTGGACAGGATTCAGGATATTCATGTGGAATTGAATATGTCTAATTGCTTAGGAAAAGAGTGTATGAATTTATTTGAATGAAGTACTTTTTGGATATTTCTCATTTTCCACAAATGGAGGGTATCCTCTAAAGATGATCATAAATTAGAGCAAGGATACGGACCATTGGAAGGATAAATCTCTACGGGATATGATCGTAGTATGGTAGAGATTTTCTATGGAGGAGATAGTGAACCAAGATTAGAAGATTTTTATATTTTAAGCTTAAAGGAAATATTTGATTTGACTAATAATATTTGATGAGTTTAGGGTAACATGATATAAGGCAAGACGAATTTCCAAAAGCTCAATTCTGTGCAATGGACAAAGGTATGCTTAAACTTGTGATTTTCATGTTAGCATGAGTTAAACATTTTGAATTAAATACCAGACAAAGATGTCACGTCCATTTGGAAATGGATAAAGATTCTTAGTATAACAAGATAGTGTTAAGTGAGTGTGTAAACTAAGATTTTCATTTTAAGCAAAAACCACTTCCCAAACTTACAGTCATCATAACTCCCTAAACCTACACCTAGGATCTAAAGAAGCAGTAAATAATTAAGTAATATTAATTTAAATCCATTTTTTCTTAGAACCTACTAGGTTTGCTTTCATGATTATCCATTTTGTTTCCTTTTCTAAGCCTCTGGAACTTCTGAGTAAACAATTAAACCATACGTGCCACATAGTTTTTCAAAATGAGCAGGCATTGAATATACATAAAATATTATGCTTATTTATTTTGCTTTTGTTCAATGAGGCATGAAAATTTTGATGACTACAGGATTTATAAAATGAACCCTTTTTAAACGATTTACTTCTTTTAACTCCTAAGGGTTTATTTGAACAATACTTCCCATCTTTGGATTTGAAAATCATTTCATAACTATCTTCACTCTTTCTTTCTAAGTAGATGATTTTCAAGACCTTCTTAATCTTTTTCTTCTCAAGGATAACATGATATTCCTTCAATTTTTGAAACTTGTTCATTTTCAATAAAGGATTTTCCAGTTTTTCACACGAAGGCATGCTTTCATTTATCAATTCATCACATGATTCATCAAAAGAATTAACACAATAATTTTCACATGAATCATTACATGCAACAACAACAGTATTTTCAAAAGGAATACCAAATGATTCATCATACAATATATTGCAATATTTCTCACAAGAACCATCACGTGCGTCAATTACAAGATTATCACAATATTCAATAGATGATTCAGCACATGTAGCAACACAGCATTTAACACATGAATTGTCAAACGAGCTAGAGTAAGAATCATATACCTCATGTTCTATTGATGCACTATCCCTATCACTTACCACTCCCTGATCATCTGAACATGACATCTCTGGAGTGATGGTTTCCTTTTCTTGAGTCTCTCCATAACTCTTTTCTAGCTCAACCCATATCTCCCTCACATTTGTACATGCCATAATCTCAAGTGAAATATTAGAGTCTAAAGCACAATATAGCATGTCCATGGCATGTGAATTTGCATGCAACAAATTAATATCATTTTCTACTAGTATACAAATTCCTTTGACAATCACCTTCCAGGACCTCTAGTCTATTGATTTTATAAATATGCTCATTCTATTTTTTCAGGCAGTGTAATCAACACCACAAAATAATGGAGGACTGTAAGGTGATCGTCCCTCTCCGAATGGGGATACACCAAATTGAGTCATTGCGATCTTTTTGCAAAAGCGTTTAAGTCTAGTGCAACGAGACTCTGATACCAATTGTTAGCTTTGGTGTATTCTCAATAGGGGGGTGAATTGAAATTTAAAACTTTTTCCTAGGTTTGACCTAAATAGCAGTAGTACATTCACAACCTAGGTTCTGTCTATACAGTTCCAAATGTGTAGATAAATATAACGTGCTGAAATTAAAATCATGTGCAGCATTCACTAACTATAACATACACGTGCAGGAATGTAAATTGTAGAAATATAAACAGTGCACACACAATATGTTATCGAAATTCGACCAATACTGCTTACATCCCTGCCTTGGCTACAGCAACACAAGGATTTCACTAATGCTGACTTAACGAGTGGAGTAGCACCGGTTACAACTAGGTCAATTCACATGGCTAACCTCAACTAACACGCCATAACAAGGTGGTATACCTAACTTTCTGAATCGGGTCTAAGTTAGTCCGAGACTCTTCAATAGGACTAGTCTCCCTCATCAGGCCTACGCCTTGAATACAACAGATGTAAAATTTTAAGTACAACTAAACTCTTCTTATATAAGCATATATGTACCACTACACACAATATAATCAATGCACCTTAATGATGTAAGAACTATAAGTTCAGTGCTTTATATGTGCAATCAACATTCAAGATTATGTCTATAAACAATCAAGCACAAGAGTATATCAAACAAGCTATTCTTTGAAAACTAGATAAACTAAATCTCAATGTCACATTACGGTTCCAAAGGATTTTGCAAAAATATTCAAACAAATTCAAAAATATTTTTCTCAATGTAGCAAGCACAAGAGTTGTTTGAAAACAAGCTTTGAAAATTATTTTTACACACTGTAGACACCCTATTTTTGCCATAACCAAATAGAACAAGAGATTCCCTTTTATTATTTTATTATTATTATTTTTATTATCATTAATATTTTTATTATCGTTATTATTACTTTCTTATAATTATTATAATTATTTATTATTATTATTATTATTATTATTAATTTATTATAATTATTTTGGATTATTATTACTATTATTTTTATTTTATTTTTTAACTTATTATTATTATTATTATTATTATTATTATTATTATTATTATTATTTTACATTAGTATCTTATTTTGGCTATTATTATTATTTTATTTTTAGTAATGTTATTATTATTATTATTATTATTATTATTATTATTATTATTATTTGTTTTTAATATTAGTATTATTACTTTATTATTATTAATATTAATATTATTATTATTATTATTATTATTATTATTATTATTTTACCGATAGTATCTTCATTTTTATTTTTACTATAATTATTTATTATTATTTACTATTAGTAGTAGTAGTATTATTATTATTATTATTACCTTATTGATCCTTATATTATTATGATAACTATTATTATTATTATTATTATTATTTCTATTTTTATTATTACTATAAGAGTAAAAGCAGAAAAAGAAAAGAAAAATAATAAAAAAATCAAAAAGGAAGGGTTTTTAGGTTTCTCACAAAAAAAATTTTATATATGGGAGGCGCGCAGCAGAGTCAAAGAAAAGGAAAAAAAAAAAGGAGTCTGCTGCTTCTTCTTCTTCTTCTTCCTCCGGCCAACCACCAGTCTCCACTGAAACCGAGCCCGAGCAGACATCACCAGACACCAGCAGACCCTGCTGCAGATCTCCGGCAGTCACCCCGACGAGCAGCAGAGCCACGGCCACCCTCAGCCATACCAGCACCACGCACAGCCCCAACTTCCATCTTCCCCTGCCCCAGCCTCCATCCGAAGCAGCACCACGACCAGCACTGCCGTGAGCAGTCCACCATCCAGCACCTGCTCCGGCCCAGACACTCCAGCAGCAGTTCTGTATCTCCGGCAACCATCTTCTCCATTCCCTGTAACCACCCTCACTCCAGCACAGCCGGATCACGACCTCCTCTGTTTTTGTCATCGCCGGCACGCTTGGCTGATCTCCTAGTCTCTCCAGTGATCCCTCTCCGGCCATCTACTTCCATCACGGCCACGTTTACATTGGTGAGTCTTCTGAGTTCCCTGCACGCACAGCACACACACACGTGCACGTAGAGGTTTGCTCTTTTCCTCAGGCCACTGCACATATCAAATAAAGGTTTAATATTGCTGTAAAGATTGATTTGTTTTTTTTTTTTTTTTTTCATCATACATTTAATTTGTATTATATATATATATATATATATATATATATATATATACTAACTTTAATTTATTTTTTGCAGGATTTTTTTGTTTTTCATCTTTCCTTATAATATTTATTCAGGTTTTATATATATATATATATATATATATATATGATGTTCATTTGTTTATTTATTAATTAATGAATTTATTTATTTATTTTTCTGTTTCTTTTTTTGACTCGTTTTAATATTTAAAGCATAAGATTTCATTGTATAGGTGTTTATATTAATATATTATTTGTCGTAGTATGTAGTTAATATTCGCATTTAGTCTTTTTGTTATATATATGTTAAATTTTAAATATTATGTTCACAATCTCATTTAATTGCGATGATGATTGTTTAAATTTTTTTTTGTGATAATTACTGTAAATACTAATTAGTTTTCTCTCATTTTTGTAGGTTTCCTTTTTATTTGTTGGGGCTGGTTTCAATTTTTAAATTTTGAATTGAACATATGTTAAATAGGTAACATTATGGTCGATTGAATATTATTGTTAAAGTTTTAATTTTCCTATTGTCATATATTTATTTAATAAATAGTATATTACTATTTAGGGTTGTAATTATGTTTTATTGTTATTTAAGCATGTTTAGAGTTTCGATTAGTTTCTGCGTCTAAGATTCAATTACTTCTACGTGGCTTGTATACTAACTTTAGAGGTTACATGTATATTGATATTGAGTGTTTCCATAATTTCATTATCTTGGTGTCATCTTCATAATCGTGTAAGTATCTACTAATTTTAGAATTGATTTGTCTTCATATTGTATAGCTTATATATTAATTGTAGGATCAGATTGTTTCCTTAGTTTCATTAATTATTTTCATATTGTATTAATCGCATGTTAATATTAAGGTAGATATTATATTATTTAGGTATGCCTACTATTACTAATATTATTACTGCTATAATTATTATATACATACACACATGTATATTTTTAAATGTGTGTTAATATTGTATATCCTAGTACGCGGTATTATTAGGGTTATCATTTTTGTGCAAGTATATATATAGGTTAAAGTAGGTAGTATTATTACTATTAGTGTACGTATATATATTTGAGTTACGTATTATTATTGCCATATATAAGGGTACAGGTCATTTATTGTTATCATACATACATATTCATATACTAAGGTAGCTTTATTATTATGTGATATTATTATTAGTATATAATTATTATACTTTAATTATTTATGTAGTGTCATTGTGGTATCATTGTATGTTATTATTACAGTATAGCGTTGCAATATTAATATGATATTATTAGTATATGAATATTATTATAGTATTATGTTTTCATTATTGTTACTATTGTTATTACTTTTTATTATTATTAATATTAAATATTCTTAGTATTTTTGTTTCTCAGGTATATTCAAATTTTGTATTATGTATTATGATATTTACTCTTATTATTTTATTTTATAGTACTATTTATTTTCGTATACGTAAATCCCTATGATTTTAATGTTAGGGTATTAGCCTTCGGACTTCACATACCTTAAGTTCTGAGGGAATATATATGTATATATTACATTTATTTATTTATTTATTTTTCATGTGTATTTATAAATTCATAAAAGGAGTAATTTAAAGACTTATTAAATTAACTTAGGGATAATTTCAAATTAATTAGGTACCGTTTGTAAGAACGGACGCGTAGGGGGTGCTTGTACCTTTCCCTTGCGTAACCAAACTCTCGACCCCAGCTCTGGTAACGTAGACCAATTCTACCCCTAATGGGGTAGTAATCATGTGTTTAAACCGCATTAAAAGGTTAGTGGTGACTCCGACGTTCCCTATTTTTTCTTGAAAATTAAAATTGATTTTTATTTCACCGCCCGAAGCACACGCACTCCCGGGATGTCGCGACAACTTGGCGACTCCGCTGGGGACATTAGAGAGTCGAGCCAGTAATTAATTAGAAATTATCCCAAGTTCAAATTTAATAAATCTTTTAATTACTCCTTATTTTGTGAATATTGTAATTTATAAATAACCTTAATTAATAATTTATAAATAACCTTAATTAATTGTAAATATTTTATTTCCATAATTTACAAACAACCTTAATTAATAAAAATTATTTTATTTCCTAATTTTTTGAACATTAATTGTAGATATTTTATTTCCAATAAGTATATTAACTGTAGATATTTTGAATAAGCATATTAATTATAGATATTTTGTATACTAATCGTAAATATTTTGTTTCCATATTTTTTGTAAGTAAACATATTAATCAAAAATATTTTGTTTCCAAATTTTTTGAATCAACATATTAATTGCAGATATTATATTTCCATATCTTTTGAATAAATATATTAATTGTAGATATCTTCTTTCCATATTCTTAATAACATGTGAATAAATGTGGGGATAGCGGGATTAGGTTAAAATTTGAATTCACACACTTTTACGCTCTATACCTAAGCTTTCCTTGCTAGGATTAGATAGGAGTGTAATAGCATCAGTCCCTTCGTGGCAGAGTTGATGGGACCCGTGAACCACTCCACTCAGTGTGGGTTTTATCCGGACCCCTATGGGGGAGGATGGAATTCCAAACTGGGGATCTTTTGTTAATAGGGTTAGAGCCTATCCACACATACTTGTATATAGTCTTCCTTAACTAGGACAGTGCCATGACGAACCCTACATATACATACCTACCTTGGGTCGGGACATCCTTCTCCCCATACTGTCTATTGTATATATGTTGTGAGATACCTTGTATTATACCATGCATTCTGCATCTATTTTAGACTTACATACTACTTAGCCAGTATTCTGAAAAAGCCCAATACTGAGACCTTGGCCCATCCTTTCAAAAAATGAAGAACTTGGCCTAAGCATTTTATGGGTCGGCCCAACCCTTTCCAAATAACTTGGGCCCGACCTTTTCCTAAGCAAAAATTCGGCCTAAGCCTAATTTTCAAAAAGGGTCAAACCCAAATTTCAAAAGAGGGCTTCAACCCCATTACCAAAAATTTGGGCCAACATTTTTTCAAGTAATCCAAGCCCAATTCCTTTTCAACTAGAGCCTTAGCCCATCATGAAATAGGTCGAAACCCATATTTTAAAATACTTGAGGCCCAAGTGCACACTAAAGTCCACAAGTCCACATTAAATGAATCCAACGGGTTGACTAGCCTGGGTCAACCCCAACCTCAGAACATAATCTGACCCTTCATAGAACCTGAGGTACATGGATCGTTAATTAGGAAAGGAATGATTAAGGGAAGATTTGAATTGAAATCGTGGCCCATCAGTGGTCACGTTAATCTTGAAGTCTCTCATTAGTGGAATTTTTCTAGAATATTGGCAAAGTAGTCATTTAGGTTACATCATATTCATGCATTTCATTTCATACATAGTCATGCACGATAGGCTGCATGCACGCTCATATCTTTGTTTGTATATATAAGTGCACTAGTTGCATTCATGCATAAACACCTATTGCATACCCTAATCATGCATCAAAACACATTCACTCATGCAGTACATAATTGTGCATTCATGATTCTAAAATGGAAATTGTTGGTTTTCAGTTCAAAGAGGTCATTTGAGTAATATAAAGCAATAATTGAGACCACCACGCATCAGTACAATACCAGGCGAAGAGCGAGAGAAATGAGTGAACAATTAGAAAATAGAGTCCTGGGTCTAGAACAATGATAAGAAAAGATAAATGATAAGATAAGTAAGGTCCTGGAGTTATTGATGAACAAAGGAAAGGCGGTGCAGGTTGATCCTAAAGTAGATGTGGACCCCACTCATCCCCCAGGGTTCACCCCAGATCATGGACAAACATCAGTTCCACCACCTGGTGTCATGGAGGGTCCACTGCTAAATATGCCTCCTTTCATCGCTACTATGCCAGCACAGGGGTTCCCACTGGTAGGAACTCCTCCATTAGTACCTTCTGATATGGGGATGAGCAAATCTGAGACTGAGCGTCGCTGTGACATATTAGAAGAGCATTTAAAAGCAATGGAAGGATTTAATACTTTTGATTCCATTAATCCAAATGATCTGTGCTTGGTGCCAAAAGTCACCCTGCCGCCAAAGTTCAAAATGCCAGACTTTGAAAAATTCGATGGGACCTGGTGCCCTCGAACACATTTAGTGATGTACTACCAAGCAATGGCCGCTTTCTCAGATGATGAAAAACTAATGATGCATTGTTTTCAAAGTAGTTTGACCGGGTCCACTATCCGTTGGTATATTCAGCAAGATAAGGCTCGGATCTGCACCTGGAAGGACTTGGCCAACGCCATTGTTACTCACTACCGCCATGTGACGGAAATGGCACCTGATCGAATGATGCTACTAGAAATGGAGAAGAAATTCACCGAAACATTCAGAGAATATGCTTATAGGTGGAGGGATATGTCGATCCAAGTGGACCCCCCGGTGAGTGACTGAGAAGCCATCTCTTTGTTTGTAAGCACATTAAAAGACCCCTACCACACGCACCTTCGGGGAGCAACTCCCCACGATTTTATGGATATTGTGGCTGCGGGAGGAAGAATTGAAGGCTATATCAAGGCAGGCCTAGTCAAGGATAGTGGCACAGAAACTGGTTTAGGCAAAAGGTGGACTAATAGGAAGAAGGAGGAAGAGGCACAAATGATACAGGGGCAGTTTAATTAGAAGAATCAGTACACCAGAGGTGGGAACCAATGGCCCAAAAGAAAGTTTGGTTTTGAGCCCATGGTAAATCAAACGGCGCATACAGGCACAAGGCTCCAGATTGTTCACTCTGGTCCTACGTTCACCCAGCCGAATGCTCAAGCACAAGAAAGAAGTGACCAAAAGAACTTTCGGAGAATAGATCCTATCCCTATGTCATATTTAGAGTTATTCCCTCAATTGCTTGAAAGAAGAATGGTTTCAACCATCCCAAGGGCTTCTATTCTAACCCCTCTCCCACAATGGTATGACCCAAACGTCACGTGCGCATATCATACCAATTCCCCCGGTCACACCATCGACGGATGTTGGGCATTCAAACACAAAGTGCAATCTTTAAGAGATGTAGGATGGTTAGCGTTTGACAACAAACAACCGGGAGTCCAGGAGAATGCTTTGCCTAAACATGAGGAAGGAAGTTGCTAACATATCAGGGAGGTTCTCAAATAAATGGTTTTAGTTGTTATCCATAGAGGCTAAAGTGCTGGAGTACCGAGCTTTCGACTATCTAATCCTTTTCAGTTGATGTTCTTTTGTTTTCCATTGTTATTTGCATTGTGTAATCCGTGAACGCCTGTGTCTCGGAATATTTTCTATATTCAATAAAATGAATTATGCATTTCGTTCTCTCACTTGCATTATGAGTCCAATTGCCAAATTTTGTTTGCTTATGTTTCATGCCGGAATAGGGAAAGTAATGTTGCCAGTATTCACAAACTGAAAAGAGTTGTTAATTTTTGAAAATTTAACCCGAGAGGCAAAAGTAGAGAAGGATGAAACAATCGTCGAATTCAAATGTTATGAAGAAGTATCTTACTTTCCAAGGAATTCAACAAAGCGGCTACGCTGTTATGATAATCTCTTGTCAATTCATCACTCATGTTTGATCAAATGATGGATGGCCCTTTTTGGCCGACCCGTTATCCCTAAAAAGAACCCAAACAATGATTTACCATTTGTTAACCAAGTTGAGCTTGAATGTTAAACCAAGTTTTTCTTAAAGTCAGATTACCAAAAATCTAACTTGGGCATGGGTACCTTAGCGTTTGGCAAATCATTTGAGACAATAGTCATTACCAAAAGGATGATAGACCATTGTTCTGCTACCCAAAAGAAAGTCAAAGAAGAAATCCCTTGATAACCTTTTTGAGCTTGAAAAATTCATTCCTTGATTAACCGGTTGAAGGATCACACCCCATACTGGGGCAGTTTTTAAAAGATTGGTCCAAATTGAAGTTCAAATGAAAATAAAGTCAAGATTCCTTTATAAAAGGAAAAGGAAAAGTTGCAGTAAAAAGAGATAGAGAATGAAAAAAAAAAAAAAATGAAGAAGAAGAGGAAGAAGAAAGAAAATATAGGACTTACTACATATGTGATCTTTGACCAAATTATCCTTGATAAAATTGATGATTTTGAGTCTTATGATTTTGAGTCTTACAGTCCAAATGAAAGTCTTGACCAGATTGGTATACATTATTATCTTAAATGATTTGTTAGACTCAATACTGAGTCTGAACTACGTGATAACCTGATTCTGAAAAGGTACGTAGGCAGCTTGTTTAAATAACAAGTTCGGTCAACATCTTGCAAAACGCCTCAACTCGAACTGGGGGCATAAAACATTATTTGGGGTGGTATTTTTGAGCCTTAGTTTCCCTTTTATTCTGAAAGCCTACATCCCTAAGCCTACGTTTCGTCCTGAGTCTTAAATACCATCTTGAGATCAAAGCATGGGTTGATGGAACTGGGATAGTTGAAGAGAATGACAGTCGTCTAGGCTAGAAAATCAACGTTATACG
The DNA here is from genome assembly GCF_029873635.1 of Malania oleifera. Classification (NCBI taxonomy): domain Eukaryota; kingdom Viridiplantae; phylum Streptophyta; class Magnoliopsida; order Santalales; family Ximeniaceae; genus Malania; species Malania oleifera. The sequence goes on from NC_080421.1 coordinate 104,863,259, forward strand.
ACTCTTGAATACTGGTATAAATTTTCTCCTATGATAGCATTGAAACATGGTAAAAAATTTATTTTGTGCGGATGACCTTTTGATTTAGCAAGTTGATGTCATAGTTGCATAATCATTCCTCGTTCCTTAAAAAAAAAAAAAAAAACTTTCTTACTCTTTAAAGCGTTAAAAGAGGTTGGATAGTCAAAGAGTTTCAAAATCACCAGTACTTTCTATGAAAAAGATACCTGTGGAGAAAGAGCAACCTAACTGGGGTAAATGTTATGTCAGAATCTGCTTATTCAAAAGAATCCAACAATAGAGTCAAGATCGGTGGCAGATGAATTTAACTGGGGCAAATTTCGAGCTGAGTCTCAGTAGGTCCCATTCAAGCACCTTCTTATCAAATTGGAATATGAAATCAGAGTCAAGATTAGCTGTAGGTCCATTCAACTGGGGCAGATTTTGTGATTTTCATTTGAGCTGAGTCAATCACTTCCATGACCGGATGAATAAAGAAGATTAAGCCGAGATCAGTTACAGATCCATTCAAATGTGGCAAATTTCATGTAGAAACCAAAGATGAGGTCATTGATCACAAGCACATTGAGAGAAAAAATTCATACATTGTCATGCATTATCCCAAATTTCACGCATTGTCATACATTTCATGCATTACCTAAATTTCATATATTGCCACGCGTTCCATGTATTACCATATATCTCATGCATTGCCATGTATTTCATGCATCACCTAAATTTCATGCATTCCATGCATTACCATATCTCTCATGCATTGCCTACATTTCATGCATTGTCATGCATTGCATGCATTACCTACATTTCATGTATTACCATACATCTTATGTATTGTCATGCATTTCACGCATTATCATACATCTCATGCATCGTCATTGTGTGTTTCATACATTACACAAAAAAATAAAAAATAAAAAAATAATAAATGCATACATATAATCACAAGTTAGTAACATGCATATCAATAGCAACATATCACTGCATTATAAGTTAGCAACATGCATACATATAGTAGCATATCATTGCATTCTAGCATCAAAAGCAGCAATAGAGCACCCTTCACACTTTTTTTAAGCTTTCGAATGATTATTTGACATCCTTAATGGAGAGATTCCTGTTGTGTTTAATTTTGAGCTGGGGTAGCTGACCCCAAGCGCACATTGATTTACTTGGGAACTGGAGCAGTTGGCCCCAAACACACACTGATTTATTTTGAACTAGGGCAATAGATCCCAAAGACAAGGGGATTCATTCATTGACTTTCGGACTTTACCCCAAGTGCATTTTCCAAATAGAGTAACAACTGTCCAAACTTTGCTTTCACACCTTGTTACTGGTTGAGGTGGCTTGGATCATCGTATCCGCTACGACTCGGATTCTTACATTCGAAGCAAGCCATCATTGTGTCTCATGGATGGATCATCGTATCCCTACGACTCGGATTCTTACATTTGAAACAAGCAATCATTGTGTCCCATCGCTGGATCATCGTATCCCTACGGTTTGGATTCTTACATTTGAAGCAAGCCATCATTATGTCCCATGGCTGGATCATCCTATCCCTACGGCTCGGATTCTTACATTTGAAGCAAGCCATCATTGTGTCCCATGACTGGATCGTCGTCTCCCTACGGCTCGGATTCTTACATTTGAAGTAAGCCATCATTGTGTCCCATGGCTGGATCATCGTGTCCCTACGGCTCGGATTCTTACATTCGAAGCAAGCCATCATTGTATCCCATGGCTGGATCATCGTGTCCTTACGACTCGGATTCTTACATTCGAAGCAAGCCATCATTGTGTCCCATGGCTGGATCATCGTGTCCCTACGACTCGGATTCTTACATTCGAAGCAAGCCATCA